>NC_080394.1:35924375-36071875 GCF_028751815.1 Salvia miltiorrhiza | reverse complement strand
TGATTAAATCTGGATAACAATAATTGTGGCATCCAGCATACTTATGAGGCTTAGATTACGGATGAGATACCCACTTAATTTAGTAGTAAATAATTTTGGCCATGCAGCCGTCCCACAAAAACAAAATTTAATCGAAATTAATTAGGTATAAAGAATTAAAGACTGCCTATTTGCATACGTTTTAATCATCGCATGTTGCTGCTAATGGCAGACATACAATTAAGGCCCAAGTATATTATTCGTACTTCATACTTTATATCCATCCGCAACATTGCTAAAGAATTTGCCGAATTATTTGATGGACAAAAATGAAATACAAAATATAAAAGTAAGATTTGTTGGTTTTTCTACTGAATCTGATTCCAATATTTTTATCGACTTTAATTGCAAAACCTGCAGGTCAAGTTACTTGGAATCAATTTGCACTTTTTCATGTTTACACAGCCGCTTTTAGTATTAAAAAAATATTTACTATATTTTGGTGGGAATATAAGAATAGATAGATTATATTAGCTGTATCTTTATTTAAAAATATATATATAGGTATTGTGCAAATTTACCATTTTAGGCATTTCTTGATTAATTGATTTAGCTGTGATTTTTAACAATTAATGTGGTGGAATTTTGTAATTCAAGTTATGTGAATGCAAGAAGATGAGGTGTTAAGTGCAATGAGCTCATTGTTAAAATAGAACTATAACTTCGAGTGTTTTTCAAAAAGAGGATTATATGTTACGTAATTTGAAAATAAGGACTATATGTTACAGAATTTGAAAATGAGGACTATAACTTCCATTTTTTACATTTACACTCCTATTTCGGACCGTGATGGAAGCTATATAATCCTCATTTTGATGTGTTAATAGGAGTCTAAATGTAAAAATGAAAGCTATAGTCCTCATTCCCAAATTTTATATTATTTTCAAATTCTATAACATATAATTAATCCTCGTTTTGAAAAACACTAAAAATTACGGTCATGTTTTAACAATTATCTCAAGTAAAACTCTGGCGGTTCCACCCAACCAAAGTCACCACTTTATCTTCACTTCTACTCACACCACCATTGGAGGCTTCTCCGCCGGATCAGCTACATGGGTTAGGGGTTCATATTTGCAACTTTTTGTAACTTAAAATTTTTAAATTTAGTAATAAAAAGTAGTAGTATATTTTAGTAAGAGTATTATTATTTTTATGAATACATGTCCGAAGTGATTTACTGACGTCATGACTCGTTAAGAAGAAAACATGTTTGAGTTGGTCTTCCGTGAGATCAAGTGCATGGAAAAAGACGGGTCGGGTCGGGTCGGATCGTGGATTGCTTTTATATGGGCAGGCTATAAAAGTAGTTATTGTTATAAGAAAAAATAATTATCGATATAAAGAAAGATAATGTTTGAAAGACATTATTTTTCTTCATGTCGATTATTATTTTTCATCACAATAATAATTACTTTGAATTATCCGGCCAAACCTGCGGCCCGTGTCCAGTTCTGCCCCGACCCGCGCCCAAACCTGCTCCCCAGCCTCGATCCGACCCGTCTCACCTATGTATGTTGTCTGATAGGAAAATTTGTGAACATGTTTTGGTTTTATGAACAATTTAAACTTCACCAATTTTTTCCTTCCTTCAACTACAATATATTTTGGAAGTTTTTATACTTTATTTTCATATTTTATGTTATCTCAATTTTCAAATTTTAATCAGTGATTGGGTATGTATTTAGGCAAAATAGGGCATAGGGCTCATGTGCTCGGCAAGAAATTGGGACGTAATTTTGTTGAAGAAATTGGGCCTAGTTATATACTAGTTCAGTAGCTTGGTAAGAAATTGGACTGTCTTAAAAAATCACCCATCATAGGCCCATGTATCGACAAGAGGCGCAAGACACTGACATCTACTATTTCAATAATTGTAATTTGTAACATTTTACATTAATTGACATTTCGGATGAAAATATAAAGGTACACATAATAATTGGTCTCTAACTATAGAAAAATAGAATTATAAGAAAAGAGTCTTTTTTAATTTGTACTTTCTCCGTCCCACGAATTTGACACATTTGAATTTGGCACCAGAATTAAAGAGTTGTAGATTAGTGTTTAAAGTGTGTAGTTAATAAAGTATAAAAGTGATAAAGTAGAAAAGAGAAGATAATAATTATTACCATATTTAAAAATGTGTCAAGATTCGTGGGACGGCCCAAAAAAAAAATACGTGTCAAGATTCCTGGGACGGAGAGAGTACTATTTAAATACATTTTCACAAAAACCTTCTTGACGAAAATTGTCGCATAAATCTATAAAATAATAATAAAAGAAAGTGTTTCGTGGCTGTAATCACTAGGGAAAAATTCCTTGGCGTGTAACATTCCTCTTCCTCCAATTTTGAAGAGCTCTGTGTAAAATGTATTTTCACATACTTATAAAAATGTTGAAGTTTGATATAATTAAAGGACTCAGTCAAACATGTGTACGTAATCCTCATACATTTTTAACCTGTGTTTATATTTTACGGGCAACAAAATTCACCTAATCCCATGCATTCCAATGCATATTCTCCCAAAAAAGTAGTCTTACAAATTTTTTAAAAAATATTCTCCCTAAAAAGTAGTATTATTATAAAATTAAAAAAGCAGAGTCAACAACATCGATACACACCCTAACTTGGTCTCCAAATTCCAACTCTCCGATTTTATGTTGTCACAGTCAACAATTTCACGAGTCAGTCAAACATACTGTAGAAACATAATCCACACATGAAACTCACAACGTATTTTCTCTTTAAAAAAAACCTATATATAGAAATGGTCGCAGTGGCCTCCAATTCTCAAATTTTACACACAAAAAAGAAGAAGAAATTCCTAGAATGTTGAGCCGCGTAAATTCTTGTTTGGAGCAGAAATTCGAGGCGATTGAGAGAGGTGGCGATGAAAGCATGTTTGGAGGGGTGGAGGAATCCGAAGTTGTGGATGAGCTGACGCAGATTCTGGTAGAGTGTGTGAAGAAAGAAGATTTGAGGGGGCAGGAGATTCTGCTCAGGAAATTCTTCTTCGAGATTGAGAAAGAGATTCCTCTCCAAGGATTCCTCACTCACAGATTAAAGCACTCCAAAATAGCCTCTCTCTTCTCACAACAAGAGACGAGTACGCGGGAACTCAATGTGACTGTGTCTGAGGCTCACAAATTGGAGAGATTTAAGGTTAAAACTGTGCAAGTTGGAGTTGTTGTCAAGCAGGAAAATGCCACTAAATAATTCTTCGATTTTCTTAAAAATATTAATTTACCAATTCTTTTATTCTTTCTGTAAAAGAGGAAGATCAATCATATTCTTCTATCTTGGTGTCAATGAATAATTCGGTTATTGTATTAGACCATTAGTTACCGGTAAATCTTTTTTGTTCAAATTGGGGCCTTCAACCATGTAATGGGCTTCCACATGGCCTTCAAAATTACATGAAGTGCCCATAAATTCATTACATGGGCTTTTGTGGATAACATAATACTAAATCTATTCATTGACAATAATATTTCTACCACGATTATAAATACGTATACTAAAATATATTATATATAATTGGTTTATGAAACTAAGACATTAAGGGCCTGTTTGACTTTTGTGTTAAAGGCATATTGCGTGCTTAACAGCCCATTACATTATGTTTGATAATTAAGTAAGATCCAGTTATAAGCCCGCAGTTGACGTCTCAGCCCGGCCTTGTTCACTGTTATAATGCGGAAATGGGTGCAGGGGTGACCCCTAGTTCCAGTTGCGAACTGCTACAGTGGTCTAATTAAATACTCCTTCCATAAGTTTAAGTAAACATACCAAACACAAAATCTAGATACACACGACCCAATAAAGCTTAAATTTAAGTTGGGCCTTTCAATGCTGCCAAAACATGACCAAGTTTTCAAACAGCCCCTAAATACTTAAGAGTTTAACACTCAACCGGATGCGTCAATTCATGATTTATTTTGCCAGAATACAAATACAATCAAGCACTTAACAGTTTAACATTTCTTTTGGCTCATATATAACTAATATAAGCAATGTTTAGGAATAATTTGTTCATTAATCTGGATATTAATAGCCACTTCCTCAAATTTGGATTCGGAATCATCTTTGACTACTTTCTAAGATAATTAATCTTATTACTCCCCCATCCACGAAATTTATGCCACAATTTCATTTTTCTTCCGTCCACAAAAAATAATGTCATATTCATTTTTAGTAGTAGGATCCACATCATTTCACTCACATTTAAAACGAGACTCTTATTCCACTACTAACTTCGCTCGCTCACATTTTATTTAAATCCGTGTTAAAAGCAATGTGACATAAATTTCATGGACGGAGGGAATATTACAAAAGGGTTCTCAAAAAATCAATGAAACAGTGCACCAAAAGCCCTAAAAAATTCAACGAAGAAATGATACCCATAGGTTGACTAGCTAAAAATTGGCCAATGTGAGAGCTCTTCTTTACCAAACCCTAAACACCATTCAATGACCTTTGCATCATCCCAAAACAAAATGAATGTACCAGGAACAGGAAGCCATTAATTAATTTACAAGTAACATACATAATATATATCGAATTATATATATTATTTTTACACATACACACACAATTAATATAAACATGCATCCAACATTACTTATTTATTATGATCACGTACGATCTCTCTGGAAGCAATAACTAAAATCCATTTCGATTTTGAGGAGTCTGATTAGGGAGAGTTCCAGAGGTAATCGTAGGTTAAAGCTCCGTCAAAATCGGCGTCGTCATCGGCAAAGCCGAAGCGCGGCGGAGTCATGAGCATCCCTTGCGCCATGCTAGCAAGAACATTCGGCAAATCAAAGATCAAATCCTCATCAACAAACTCATCCACCACCACAGGCGGCTGCAGCGCCACCGCGGCTTCCGCCTTCTCCACACTCCCGCCGCAGCAGAGAGCATCCACGGCGGCCCCGGCAGCGGCGGCGGCGCTGGCGGCGGCGGCCTGGATGTCTGCGGCGGAGGTGGAGGCCGGGACCGGAAAAGAAGAGGCGGAGTTGGGGAAGTTGAGGTCCGCTTGGCTCCCCTTGAGAGCGAGGGCGGCGACGTCGTAGGCGACGGCGGCCATCTCGGCGGTGGGGAATGTGCCCAGCCAAATCCGGTTGGGGGTGCGGGGCTGGCGGATTTCGGAGACCCATTTGTTGCTGCTCTTCCTCTTGCGGACTCCGCGATAGGATGGTTGCGACATGTTTGGTGGCTAGGGGTTGTTAGGGAAGCCATTTTATATGTGTGGTGTGAGGATGGGAAGTTGGGATTTTGCAGTTGCAGGAAGAAGTTGGAAGTTGAAACCAGTTGGGAATGAAGGTGGGAGTGTGAGGATGTGGGGTGTATGGCAGAACACAAGTAGAAGTGGTGTTGGATTTCTGGGTTAAATAACTTTGCTCGACTACAACAGTGAGTGGGTCATTTGATTTCATTTTTATTTTTATTTCTATAACTATTACTATTATGCTTCTTATAAATATGCTGGAAATGGAATGTCTGCCGCTCATTTTTATGAGTCTCATTATAGCAAATTTGTCTTACCATCTCTCGATCTGGAATTAATAATTGTAAAATTGAATTAAAATAAAAAAGTTAATTGAAGAAGTAAAATGAATAAAGATTTTGGTTTTTAAAGTATGATATATATTAATCAATGGAATATCGAATCCACGTAAATTGGAATGGAGATTCGTAATTTCTTTTTTGACCAAAGAAGAGCTATATATTAATAATCGGCGTGAACAATATCTAGAAGCCACGACGGAAAGTCAGACTTCCAAATCATTACATCCGGAAAAGACTTAGCCCTAACAGCTAATACATGGACAACCGTATTGACTTCACGGCACATATGACAAAAATCCACTATAATATGCTTCCTAGCATAATGAACACCTCCCAGAGATCGTCGGTTAAAGCATCGGTATACCTGTGGAGGAATCATGCAGAACATGGATCGCAAGGATAGAATCCGAGAAGAGAATGATAGGTCCCACATCGTGCTGAAGGCAACATCCAATGCCGATCATCATGGCGTGAAGTTCCGTCATAAGGACTGTTTACGTCGACCCTGTTGTTTGGCAAGACGCTAGAACCACCTCCCCCGGAAGTTCCTAAGAACGAAGGATGTCAATCCAGCCCGAAACCCGTGGGTTGGCTCGATTAACCCGTCAATCCGAGAGGGTTAGGGTTGAAAATTTTCAACCCGATAAAAATTACAACCCGACTACCCCGTAACCGATTAACCCGGCACCCGTTAGGGTCGGCCCGACTAACCTGATGGCCCAAAACTCGAAAACTTAACATAAAATATTTAGATATAAAATTAAAAAAATGACAAAATATTATAAAGTCCCATCATTTCACTTTTGTATTTTTAAGATACTTTGATTCTATGAGTTCAAATTATTGTTGGATATTTTATTTTTTTTTCTTTACAAAGTTGAACATTTTATCGTTACCAACTTATTTTATATGTTAATATTGATTTTTGTTCTTCAATGTCTTATATTTTTTGCTTTTCATGCTTGCTATATAATTTATATCTTTGATTTCTATGTATATTTTATACATTGTACATTAGATCATTAAAAATAGGGGTAATTGCCTGTAAATCCATAACGTTTCAACGGAATTGGTTTTTGCTCCTATTTTAAAAAATCAGCCTCTAAATACATAACCTTTCATTTGTGTCTGATTTTGCTCCTGTCGTCGATTTTTTCTTTCACCGGTGCCGGAAATTACATGGTGGCAACCGGAATCACTGAATTGGCAGCCGAAAATTGCCACATAGTGTATTATTAACATGTGGAATTAAAATAAATAAATAAATAAATCCATGTCATCATCTCCACCCCCCAACTCCCAAACCCTAGTTTTCCCTCCCTCATACCAGCTGCCGCCACCCTCCCGCCGCTGCCACCGCCGCCCCCTCCCCTTCCCCCACCCTCCGCCGCTGCCACCTTCCCCAATCGCACAGAACATGGAGACGGCGATAGATCTGAAGCCTAGACGCTTTGAAACTTCATCCAGGTGAGAAGATCCATCCTCTGGTCCGATAGATCTGAAGCCCAGATCCACCCTCCGCTCATTCTTACGCATCACTTGGGGCGCTGATGTAAGCGATTGTGCCACAATTAGATTCAGGGTCGCCGATGGTATGGCTGGGGCGGTGGCGAGTTTGGGCTTGAGATCCTCAAGCACCTTGCTGACTTCATCCCAAATGCGGGGGGCAGCGTCGATGGCGTCGTTGAGCTTGTCGAGGAGTGTGGGAGGGGGTGGGGGCTTCTCGTCGATGGAGTCATCCCGACTGTCGTTCAACTAGATCTCCTCTATGGCGTTGACGTCGAAGACAGCGAAGCTCGACGGCAGGGCTGGGGTTTCGCGGGGTTGGGGTTAGGGGAGATGGCAGCGGCGGAGGGTGGCGAAAAGGGAGGGGGTGGCGGTGGCAGCTACGGCGAGTAGGGGGGGAGAACTAAGGTTCGGGAGTTGGGGGGTGGAGGAAGATGATGGCATGGAATTTTTTATTTTATTTTTATTTATTTTTAATTCCACATGTCAATAATACACTATGTGTCAATTTTCGACTGCCAATTCAGCGATTTCGGCTGCCAACGTGTAACTTCCGGCACCGGTGAAAGAAAAAACCGGTGACGGGAGCAAAACCAAGCACAAATGAAAGGTTATGTATTTAGGGGCTGGTTTTTCAAAATAGGAGCAAAAACCAATTCCTTGGAAACATTATGGATTTACAGGCAATTAACCCTTAAAAATAACAAAATATAAATGATTATTTTATTGTTACGCTTGTAACCTAATTAGCCCGATGGGCTAGCCCGAAATCCGAACGTTTAGGGTTAGGATTGAAAATTTATAACCCGACATATCCTCAACCCTATTAGCCCGCACCCGATTAACCTGAAACCCAATAGGACTGACCCGAAATCCGATTGACTGGCCCGATTGACATCCCTACATGTGTAGATCTTTCAACTAAGTCATTCTTTCCAACAACGAGAGAAATTCAAAGAGAACAACAGATAGAATTCTGAAGAATGCTCTGTCCAACAAGCTAGATTCAATCTTCGATCTATATATATATACATATCAGAAGAAACAGACGCGTGGTGGTGCTGGTTGTGGTGGAAAACATGAAGTTGTTGTGTATTGTTAGGATCCATCCTTAGAAACCAACAAACTATCATGAATAGAAGCTAAATCTTCATTGTAAATTCCAAGTGAATAACTTGTGAATACATTTGCAGTTTCTAAACTAAGCGTATTCAATGTAAATATCATTAGCATTGAACACACTGATATTTAAAACTTGTACTTCATTGTAACACTGTGTCCACTTAGGTTGATAAGCCCCCTCTCTGTAACCTCTCACAAAGTGGTAAAGACGAAGTGAAGAGGTAAGGAGAAGTCGACGAGTAAGCTTCGAGTGAGAAGTCTGAAAGTTGATGAAGTAACGGGATTGCAATTGAAAAAATTGCCAATTACGGGATTGCAACGTGGAAATTGCTAAGTACGGGACTGCAACCATATAATTTGCTAAGTAACGAGATTTCAATCGTGAAAATTGCTAAGTCAAGGTTAAGGGATTACTCTCTGTGGACTCAGGTTCGTGGATAAAGGAGGAGTTGCTCTGAACTATGTAAAAATGTTTATGTGTTGTACATAATTTTTCTCGTGAATCTAACTTATATGCTAGAACCAATTCTACAATGATTTGAAAAGGATACCGCTGGACCTTTACCAGTGAATCCTAACTATATGCTTGCACTAACGGGGTACCATTGAGAATCTCTCGCCAATGCAACATAATTGGCTAACTGAAATGATAGATCTTAGTACAAATAGTTTCTCTTTGTTTTATTCGTTTCAAATCTTCTTAGATATGTATTTGCATTTCATAATTCTTGTTGATCTCGAACAAAAGTATATCTAGAGAAGATGATGTTGACAACTGCGACATACTTGTGACATAGGAGACAGACTGAGAGAAGGATAATAGGTTGGCGGCACGATGAAAAAATTAAGGTTTCACATAGAAAAGACTAGCGAAAGTGCTGAAAAGATAGGGACACCGTATTTTTTGTATGATAATGTGGGTATAATTTCATCCGCCTCAGTTAAAATTAGCTACAATTTATTGAAATTATGTTTGTGGACAACTATAGATTTTCACTATCCTAAATGGATATTCGCACCATTAACACTTAAATATATGTAAATTTAAAAATATTATAATTAAATCATGTAATTTTTTTTTAAAAAGTTACATTTACTTCTTCTTCCACGAAAAAACAAAAATAACATGAAAAAAATAATACATCATCCGTCCACGATATCATTTTCACATTGTGAACAACAAGGGTTTTAAGAAAATGACGAATAGTAGTTGATAATAGTGAGTATTGGTGTGAGTGGAATTTGAGTACCACTATAAATGTGTGGAGAGAAATATAGTGTTATGTGGACCCTACTGCTATAAATGAAAGTTAAAATGATATTGGGGACAGACCAAAATGGCAAAAGTGGAAATGATATGATATCATGGACGGAGGGAGTATAATGTTTAACATTAGAGATACATGAGAGAAAAACTAGTTTTGTCATTTTGAACGATCAAAACGTATTGTTTCAAATTCATTTTTCCTTTCTGGGGTGTCCACAAAACGTATTGCAAAAATAGTCCTAATTTTCCTTTCTGGGGTGTCCACAAAAAATAGTCTTAATCTATTTATGGACACTGCCTCATAATAGATTACCCTCCGTATATCAACTTATTTACCTATTCTACCATGGTAGGACCCTCCCTCCAATCACAGTACAATTAATTATCATTATTAACATTACATTTATGGTAGGACCATTTCTCCACTCATAACATACTTAACAACTTTTATTAAAACTCGTGTCACTCACTCGTAGGACTATTTTAACAGGACGAATCGAGTATGTTTTACATCAAATTAAATATCTTGTTATGATCTTTAATTTTTTTTCATGAATCTAAGTTGACAATTTTTAGAAAATAATCAAAATAGAAAAAATAGAATTAAAAAAAAAAAGAGAGAGAAAAGTAGATGGGAAAGAAAATAGAAGAGATAAAATTTGATGAAAAATATTTACATTTTGAACTCAATTTTCATATATTACTAGTATACCGTCTAGTGCGATGCACGATAATTATAAAAATTAAATGACATTTTTAGCGAATAAACATAAATACTTAAACATATTTTACAAGTAAAAAAAAATTAAATTATTAATTACTTAACAAAAAATAAAGATATAATAATATATATAAAGAAATATTTTCTATCTTCTGTACAACATTTGTATCATAAAAAATATTTATACTGGGGTGCCATCGGGCCGCGGCCCGCCAGTTCCCGGCCGGGACCGCCGGTTTCGGGCTTTCGGAACCATGGAACCTGAACCGACCCTTATTGGATTTGAGTGGGCTAGTTTTCGGGCCCGAAACCGCCGGTTTCGGGCCGGGCCGAAAACTGGCGGTTCAGGGTCGAAAATCAGCGGTTGCCGGTTCTTCACTTTTTTTTTTAATTTTTTTGTATTATTTTTAATGAAATTAAATGATTTGTGTTTAAATTTCATAATTTTTACTTTACAAATGTTGAAAAATGTTAAAATTACTCAACTTATACTATATATAGTCTTATAAATTATGATGTAAAAAACTTAAAATGTTAAAATTACTCAACTTAAAGTCTTAAATTACTTAATAACTTATATACTATTGGCATATAAATATATAATTTTTAAATATATGTTGTGTTTTTTAAAGCTTGTAATTACTCAAGTTACCAAGTAAAATAATTTTCAAATTTACGCAACTTAAAAATCTTAATAATATAATAATATTTTTTATGTCATCTTTTTTTTTTTTTTAAATGACAATTGAATTGAAATAAAATAAAGGAAAAATAATTAACACATTGAGAATAAAAAATTCAAATGAATTCATAAAAATAGATATCTTTATTGAATTTATTGTATGTACCAAAAAAATATTACAAGGATACAAATTTCATAATCTTCAAAATTGAATAAGTAAACTAACTAAATGAATAATTGATCCCTAGACCTTATAAGTTATAAGTTACATATTTATAAGTTATATATTTATAAGTTATAAATTATTACATGAATAAAAGTTATATATTTATAAGTTAGGTTGACTGATCCCACATTGAAAAATGTAGGATTCTTTACAATGTGTAGTACATTATAGATAGTGAAGCTACATTAAGTTGAAATTATCCCACATTGAAAAAATGTAGGATTCTCTACCATGTGTAGTACACTATAAATAGTAAAGCTACATTATCCCACATTGAAAAATGTAGGATTCTCTATCATGTGTAGTACATTATAAATAGTGAAACTATATTTAGTTAAAATTATCCTACATAAAAATATGTAGAATTTGAATATAAAATTTAAAAAAAATAAAAATATGGCCGGGATTGGCGGTTCCGGGCTGAACCGACTGGCCGGCCCGACGGGTCGCGAGCCACCCTCCGCTTGAACCATAACCGGACCGAGCTCCTTGGCGAGCTGGTCTCGGAACCGGCCCGTGGTCAACGGTCTGGGCCTGGACCGTTGACTTTCGGGCCGGTTCAGGGTTGGCCCGGGCCCGCTGGTCTTGGGTTAACCATATAAGATATTTATATTAAATATTTTTTTTATTCATGAAATCAATGTATATCTTAAATTTAAAATTATGATAAAATCTTTAATTTGATATAAAAGTAATTAAAATACATTTAAAATAAAGAAAATATAATTATTTACAATTTTCGAAGGTAAATATTTTCTCTCTCTCCTCTCGTTTGTTTCCGTTATATGGATTTACACATCTCTCTCTCCTTATTCATTGTTTTTTCTCTCCTCTCAAATTTTCAGCTAAATAAATGTTACACTTGTCTCTCGTCTCCCCAATTAATTGTCCAAAAATAATAATTATAATTATAGCAATTGCTACAAAATTAACGGGAGCTGTATTTTTATGTATAATATATAAATATAAATAATGATTAATTTGATAAATTAGAAGGTTGATGCTGGAACCAATTTTAAAACTAACGGCGGATATTGGTGGGGGGCGTTATAACGGATAATTAAGGTCATTTTGGGGATCTCCCTGGAGATGGGCTGTACAAATTAAGTCTATTCATTTTGCTCAATCATTCTACAATTGAACCATAATCTTCATACAAATATTTACTCACTAACTAGTTTAGACAAAAAAAAGTTATAATGTGACATCTATTAAGTTTCTTGTGTCAGTGGCAATCTTACTATTTTTTTTTTATTTTTTTTAAGCGACAATCTTACTACTTACTATTTATTTGTCGGTAAACAAAAAACGGTTTTCGTAAAGGGTTTTGTCTTTAAATAATAATAATAATAATAATAATAATAATAAAAATAACAATAATAATAATAATAACAAAACACTTTCCTAAAGGATTAGTTGACTATCCATAAAAAAAAAAAAAAAAATCCATGTTATCGCACTGCTCAATGTACATATTACTAAGGATGATGTATGTACCAAATGACATATGTAGAATTGTTACCTATGTTAACTAAAAAGCATATTTAATTAAAATCTAAAAAATCTTCGATTCACTATTTCTCTGTGCGCAAAATCTTGCATGCGAAGGTCGCATGCCATGCGACGAGTAAAATCCGTTTTGACCCGATGTAGAGGCTAAAATCTACAATTGAAATTGACGTCTGCACGTCTGGATAGATTGGGCACTAGCAACCTGTCAACACAAGAACAAGTAAGAGCCCTAGGTTGAGCACCGGGTGGGGGTGTCGACCGTAGAGCCTCCGACGCTCAAGTCAGTAGCGGAATAGCAAAATAGAATGATGAGCAAATTGAAATAAGAGAGAAAGGCAGGCTGGAGTGTGCGGTTATTCCAGGCTGTAAGCGGCGTCGGATGGTGGAAACGGTGACAGTGTGTTGTGATAATGGAATATGGGAGGCGGAGATAGGCCAAGTTGGCTAGGCGGCGGAGTAGAGAGAATTCAAGGAGTAGATAGCAAGTAAGATTTTTTTGTGTCCCTTGTAACCTAGTCAGTCTGTCTATATAAAGGGCAGCCAGCCGCTAGGGTTTTACAAGCTGATCTTATCCGTCCACGCTTTCCACTTCCAAGTTGTTGCGATTTGGACGGGATCATAAAGATTCATCCTTTGACTGTGTCAGCTTGGCGAAAGATATTTTTTAGGGTTGATGGCTAGGTCATGTGACTTCGTCAACAAGGTGGGCGGTAACCCTTGGGCCGGATGTGATACCTCCAGCCTGGTTATCGATTCAAGTTGATCTATAGCTTCTTGGGCTAGATGGACCAATATGCTTGACTGACTGGGTCTCTTAGGGTCGTGCCAGATTGGCGAGCTAACTTGATGGGTTTGGGCCAAGTGCGATTTATCCAACCGGACTATTGAGACAAGTCGGACTTGAAGTTTGTCGGGCTGGATTGACCGGGCTGTTTAGCTCATTGGTCCAACTTGAAAGATTAATTGGGTTGGATTGACCAGGTTGCTTGGCTTGCTGAGCCAGCCTGGAGTGCTGATTGGATACGGGTCATGTTGACGAATTTTGCCCACTACAGTTAGCCCCCCACTTTACAATTAGAATTTTTCTAATTGGAGAGTCATTATAGCTATTCCGTAGAGGTGAATGCCTCGGAACGTCGGGTTGTCTCAGTTGGTATAACCAATCGGTTTGTAGAAAAATTCACGTCAGTCTTTCAAAATGATGTTTCACGTCAGTCTTTCAAAGTAGACGACGTGGACAAGTTCGAATTTTTAAATGCCAGCTTGTAAATATGTGAGTCAAGTTGGATCGGTTTGCCAACGTGGGATTTGGTACTTCATAAGCTTGGAGTGATTGATCAACTTGAAGTTTATTTTTTTTGAAATACAGCTTGTAGAGCTTTGGAGCGCTTCACCAGCTTGGGGGTTTCTTTTCCCCTTGTTCTTTTGAAATTTGGAGCTTGATAACTTGAAATAGGTAAGTAGCTTTCGGCTTGGAATTTTGAAATAGGCAAATTTTTAACTGCTCCAGCCTTTAATTGTTCCAGCCTGGCTGGTTTGTCGAAATACTCGGCTGCTTCCAGTTTGGAGTTTCGAACCTTAATTTTCAATAGGTAAGTATTTATTGGCTTGAAATTTTGAAATAGGCAAATTTTTAATTGCTCCAGCCTGGCTGGTTTGTCGAAATACTCAGTTGCTTCCAGTCTGGAGTTTCGACCCTTTACATTTTTGCTCCAACCTGGCTTATTTGTTGAAATATTTCATTGCTCCAGCTTGTATGCCATATATTGAATTCAATTTTGCAATTTGTCTGAACTCCAGCCTGACTTTGTTTAGTCGAAATTCGCAACCTGATTGCTCCAGTCGAAATTTGTTAAGTCGAAAATAGGCAAATGGTTATATTTTACTGCAGCCTGGCTCATTTATCGAGACAACTAATTGCTTCAGCCTGGTTTCGAAAATTTGAAGGAAAGGAGTTCTCTTTCTTAGTTTCTCCGTCTGGTCCAAAAGAAAAGAAAATGGGGATATTTCATTTTTCATCTTAGATCTCTCTCTCTCGTTTCGTCTTTCCCGTCGAGCAGTCGACGACCGTCCCCGCCGTTCTCACGGTCGGACGGCGCGGTTCGGGTTTTGGCCAGCAGGAGAGAAGTTTGGCGGCGTTAGGTGCGCCTAGGGTTTTTCAGGCAGCCTGGGGGCTGTTGGGCGACTGGTGGTCGGAGGCGTCGCCTTTCGTCGGATAATCGAAGGAGAAGAAGTTTGTTTGGTTGTTTCAAAGTTGGGGATCTGAGGTTTGGAGTTGGCGCCGTCGCTCGATTGACGGCGGTGGTAACTGAGATGGAGTGGGAGGGGTGAGGCCGAGCGGCGATTTCGCCGGAGGCCGAAACTGGAAGGGGTGGCTCTCTCTTTCTCTTCGAGCATTATCTTATCTCGGTGTGGCTCGATTTTTCATGGGATGTCGCCGGAGTTCAGAGATCGATTAGAGAAAATAGGAATGGGGGCAGCGTTGGCGGCGTCGCTCGCTGCTTGATTCGAGAAGGAGAGGTAGTGGGCGGTCGTAGTCCTGGGTCGAGCGCAGAGCCCCTAAGTTCTTCAACCCAGATTTTTCGGCCATGTTTTAATGAGCTATTTCGCTCAGATTCCCCAGAAATTCAGGTCTTGGAATCAAAACTTGGCGTTGTGTTATATAATCGTGATTGGAGGGAGTGGCGAGGCACGTGGCGGTTGACGTGGTGTCGCCGGCGACCGTTGCTGCTTCTCGAGGTGATAGAGACGGGCTGAGGCAGCGGCGGAGGTCCAATCGGATTTTCGCCTTCTATCGGAATTTTCACAGGCGGCAGCGGAGGTCCAACCGGATTTTCGACAACTTGTCGTATCTTCACCATCGCTGTATGCCTCGAATTATTTACAGAGACAGAAGATCAGATGACGTATTTTTAGAATTTGAGCCGAATATTGGAGGTTCTGGGATGGGAAAAAGGGATTGTGATGTTGGCGAGCAAATTTGTGCTGAATGTTGGAGTTCTTGTAATTTGGGATAAGTTTGAGTGAGGAGTTCTCGCAGCTTTGATTTTTGTTGTTGGTGGATGGAGAGGTGAGGCGCGCGGCGACGGCGTGGGATTTGCCGAGCTAGGGGGTTGAATCCAGTGGTTCTTTGCTGTAATCTACAGAGGCTGGCGGCGGACAAGCATACAATTGACTTTGCTTGTTTTTACATTTCGTTGTTCATTTATTGGCACCGTGCCTTACCGAGGTCTCCAATTTCTGTATGTAATTTGAAAATGGTGCAATAGTTGTGTAGCATCTGAATTTGCTGAAGTTGCAGCTAATTTTTTTTTTCTTTTGTCTTCATTTTGTTGCACCAGCCTGGACCCAATGTTGGAAAATTTATTGTATTTGAACAAGGCCAGGCTGGACTTTGATTTCGTTTGGTTGTCCAAGTTGGAATCGACTGATATTAGCCAACTTGTCATTTGCGTTTGACTTGGGCGAGTTGTGTCCCACCTTGGAGTGCTAACTGATTATATAGTTTCATGCAACATGTCGACTTGGGAGTATTTGTACCAATCAAAATCTTCTAATTGTAGAGTTGTTGGCTCTGAATTGTCCAAACACAATAATTGAAGTCGAAGCAAGTTGGAATTCATTAGATTTGGGTCGTACTGATTTCTACCAATTGTGGCTATCTCGTTGATTGTTCCAAGCTGGGTGGTTCCTTTGACTGGATGGCTAGAGATCAAAGGTCTTGGACTTTATGTTGTGATGATGATTTCTTCCTTATAGATCCAGGTTGACGTTGTCCGTGTAGGTGAGTCATCATTAGCGGCTTGTATCTCGCAGGCTGAGACATGTAGATTTGAGGTTGGTGGCTGCACTCCGGAGAGTTGCCTACATACCTCTTGCGAGAATCAAGCCAAATGTAGTTCTTGGGTCGGACTGAGCTCCGTAGAGTTGCCTACATACCCTTTGACGGGATCAAGTCCGATGTAGTTCCGACTTGGCCTGGGTAAAATTGTTAGTAACAGTGTGGAAAAAATTATAAACTTAACGAAAAAAATAAATAATCGAATGGAAAGTTTAGAAATGATAAGACCGAAGATGGATGGCGTTCCAGCTGTTGCTGATGTCGCGCCCATCTTTGTCCTGCAGCTTGTAAGCGCTATTACCGAACACCTTGGTGATCAAGTATGGACCTTCCCAGGTTGGACCCAGCTTGCAAGCTCCGATCTCCTTGGTGTTTTGGAATACACGTCGGAGTAACCAATCGCCCAGCTTGAACGTCCGAGTGCGAACATGCCGGTTGTAGTGTCTGGCGACACTCTGCTGGTAGGATGCAAGCCGTAGTCTTGCCGTATCTCTCTTTTCATCCAGTGTGTCTGCTTGGTGAAGATCGGTGATGGCTGTATTGATCTTCCTCCCACTTGATTTGTGCCCATGCCTTGGCGAGGACATCTTCCATTGTTCTACAAGGGTATTTGGTGAGGTCTTTGTAGAGGTCCGAGTCAGGCAGGAGACCCTTTCGAAAGGCAGTGATCGCTGTCTGGGTGCTGCAATTTGTAATGGACACCTTCTCCTTGTTAAATCGACCTATGTAGTCTCGAAGGGACTCGTCACGTCGTTGGATCACGGCGTAAAGATCCTCTGATATCTTTTCAAGTTTCCTGCTACTAGCATATTGCTGCACAAATATATCGGTTAGTTGAGCAAAACTTGAAATAGAATAATTGGGAAGGTTAGTGTACCACTGGAGGGCCGGTCCTGTCAAACTAGAACCGAACCCCTTACACATGCAGGCCTGCCTCAATTCACGAGGAATTGCTGCAGTGAACATCCGTTGCTTGTATTGAGCTATGTGGTCGGTCGGATCCGTTGTTCCATCAAACATTTGCATGATTGGAAAGTTGAACTTGACGGGCATTTCAACTAGAGCAATTTCATCCACAAACGGCGAGTCGGCGTAGCAATTCTCTGAGCTTTTGTGGATGGGTGCCGGGACACCAGGAATTCGCTGGATCAGGGCCTCCATTTCGGCCAACTTTCTTGCCAGGACCTCGTCTCTGATTGCATACGGGCCGATCGCGGTTGGTTGGGCGAATTCATTCCCAAACAACTATTCTTGGGCGATCTCCCTCTGACTGGGTCCGTCCGCCTGTTGATTGGGTTGGCTTGGCGCGACCGCCAGGTTGGGCCCCAGTATAGTAGGTTGTGTGCCTCCTACGACGGCATTGCTCATTGCTATGCCCGGGGTGGTGAAGTTGGTTCGGGCGAGTTGTCCTCCGATGGTGGTTGTTCCATCCTGTCGGAGTGTTCCTGCATTCAAAGTAGTACGGCCTGGATCAGTCAGGTTACTAACGACATTGCGGTTTCTTACCGAAGATGACAGATCCATCATGAGATGGTTGGATCCGTCCTTGTGAGTGATCGGTGTATCTCCCAGGGGTTGCATGGAAGATACTTGGGCTCGGAAGCCAGGAGGTTCGATGATCTCGATAGGCTCCATGGCTTCGAGACGGTCATACAAGTAGGCATTCTTCTTTTCCAACTTCTTGCACCTCTCCCGTTCCTGATTCATCTGTTCAGTCAGTGCGGAAATCTGGGCGGCTAGGTCAGCCTGAGTAGTTTGAGCAACCACGTGGGGTGCGTCAGGAGTTTCAGATCCGTCGCGACCGTTAGACATGATTGATGCTTGTAGAGATCTACGGAAAGTGCGTTGATTCGCTTGATTGCTAGGGCCCCACGGTGGGCGCCAAATTATAGAGGCTAAAATCTACAATTGAAATTGACGTCTGCACGTCTGGATAGATTGGGCACTAGCAACCTGTCAACACAAGAACAAGTAAGAGCCCTAGGTTGAGCACCGGGTGGGGGTGTCGACCGTAGAGCCTCCGACGCTCAAGTCAGTAGCGGAATAGCAAAATAGAATGATGAGCAAATTGAAATAAGAGAGAAAGGCAGGTTGGAGTGTGTGGTTATTCTAGGCTGTAAGCGGCGTCGGAGGGTGGAAACGGTGACAGTGTGTTGTGATAATGGAATATGGGAGGTGGAGATAGGCCAAGTTGGCTAGGTGGCGGAGTAGAGATAATTCAAGGAGTCGATAGCAAGGAAGATTTTTTTGTGTCCCTTGTAACCTAGTCAGTCTGTCTATATAAAGGGCAGCCAGCCGCTAGGGTTTTACAAGCTGACCTTATCCGTCCACGCTTTTCACTTCCAAGTTGTTGCGATTTGGACGGGATCATAAAGATTCATCCTTTGACTGTGTCAGCTTGGCGAAAGATATTTTTTAGGGTTGATGGCTAGGTCATGTGACTTCGTCAACAAGGTGGGCGGTAACCCTTGGGCCGGATGTGATACCTCCAGCCTGGTTATCGATTCAAGTTGATCTATAGCTTCTTGGGCTAGATGGACCAATATGCTTGACTAACTGGGCCTCTTAGGGTCGTGCCAGATTGGCGAGCTAACTTGATGGGTTTGGGCCAAGTGCGATTTATCCAACCGGACTATTGAGACAAGTCGGACTTGAAGTTTGTCGGGCTGGATTGACCGGGCTGTTTAGCTCATTGGTCCAACTTGAAAGATTAATTGGGTTGGATTGACCAGGTTGCTTGGCTTGCTGAGCCAGCCTGGAGTGCTGATTGGATACGGGTCATGTTGACGAATTTTGCCCACTACACCCGACCCTCGCCATTTCTCCTTATTGGCGAGGGTTTGAAACCCATTAGAAGCAATTGCCATTTTTTCCCCATTTTCTTCACATTCTTTTGGTTTTCTTTTCCTATTTTCATTATGTTCTTTTTGTATTTTGTTTCTTTTTACGGTTTTGTTTACTTTTTTTTGTTTTGTTTTTATGATTTTTTTTGTTTGTTTTTTTTTCATGTTTTCTTTATTATTTTTTTGTTTTTTCTTTGCATTATATATATATATATATATATATATTTTTTTTTAAATCTTTTTAGCGTTTCTTTTGACTGCTTTTCTTTTGCATATTTTTTTTTATATATTTTTGTTTTTTTTTCTTTTCAGTATTTTCTTTATTTTTCGTTTGTTTTTTTATTTACTTTTTTTCTTTTGCGTTTTTATATATTCTCGTGAAAAATGTAATACTTTTAAAATATTATATTTCTTCATATCATTAATTACTTTTTCTGACGACAATAATTACTTGAACAAATAACTAAAAGTATAGGTTCTCGTGAGTAAAAATAGCAATTATCGTGAACAAATGTTTCAAAATTATTATATTTGTTTATTATAATTGTTACTTTTTGTTATTGGAACTTGTAATTTTAATTATTTGGTTAAGTAATTATTTTAGTAAGAAAAAAATATTGATGATAAAAGGAACATTAATTATTATTATGAAGAAATGTAATGTTTTTGAAACATTACATTTCTTCAAAATAATATTTATTTTTATTCATAAAAACTGTTACTTTTAGTTATTATGTATGAAAATAGTCATTTATCTGATATTCTAAACTCAATCAATCAAGTGTTTAGGGTTTAGTTTTCAAGGTTTAGGGTTTAGAATTTAGTGTTTAGGTTCATAAAATATAATACTTTATATTAAATGAAATTAAATACTTATGTTAATATGAATATACATTTGTGCTAACAAATGTATATCTTATACTGATTGAAAGTAAATATTTTTATTATGAAATGTAAAATTGATTTTTTAAATTAAATTTCAATTTTTTTTAGTATTTTGCACTTTTAATTAATAATGGGAAAAGTAATACTTATTTTCAATGAAAGTAAACATTACGTCTAGAAAATGTAATACTTATAATGTTTGAAAATAGTCATTTATCTAATATTCTAAACTCAATCAATCAAGTGTTTAGGGTTTAGTGTTTAATGTTTAGGGTTTTAGAATTTAGTGTTTAGGGTTTAGAAAATATAATACTTTATATTAAATGAAATTAAATCCTTATATTAATATGAATATACATTTGTGTTTATATCTTATACTGATTGAAAGTAAATATTTGTATTATGAAATGTAAAATTGATTTTTTTTTTAAATTAAATTTTAAATTTCTTAGTATTTTGCACTTTTTAATTAATAATATGAAAAGTGATACTTATTTTCAATGAAAGTAAACATTACATCTAGAAAATGTAATACTTATAATGTATGAAAATAGTCATTTATTTGATATTCTAAACTCAATCAATCGAGTATTTAGGGTTTAGTGTTTAATGTTTAGGGTTTAGTAAATATTATACTTTATATTAAATGAAATTACTTAAATCCTTATATTATTATGAATTTATATTTGTGCTAACAAATGTATATCTTATATTGATTGAAAGTAAATATTTGTATTATGAAAAGTAATTAAAATTTTGTTTTGTTAAATTAAATTTAAAATTTCTTAGTATTTTGCACTTTTTAATTAATAATATGAAAAGTAATACTTAGTTTCAATGAAAGTAAACATTATGACTAGAAAATGTAATTATTTAGAGAAAGAAATGCAATATTTCTAAAATATTATATTTCTTCATATGAATTATTACTTTTCATCATAATAAAAATTACTTTGAAATAACTTGAAATAAATAACATTTTAAAAAACGTTGAACTAAATAAAATATAGAAAAATAATATAAAAAAACATTATAATAAAACCCAAAATTAAAATTAAAATAAACAAAAAAATATTGAAACAATAAAAAACTAATAAAAAATAGAAAGATAAAATTAATAACATTGTAAATAAAAGAGCAAAAAAAAGTTGAAATGAGAAACCGAAAAGGCACAAAAAGCAAAAGAACAAATTGTTAGGTCCGGGGGGTCTCGAATAGGTGTATGGGGGGGGGGGGAATACACCTATAGGCTATTTTTACAACAATCTACTGACCTCAATCAGATGGATCTCAGTCAGAGATCAAAACGAAACTTTACACGCAAACAAGGACTCCTGTTTTACTGAAATCAGTTTTGACCAACAGGGTTGACGACTGATACTGAAAGCTCTTCAGTAATGAGTTATCAGTTAAGTTGCTGGAACTTAACTGATCCAAGTAAGGGCTTCAGTCGTGTTTGCTAAGATAAAGATGATATCACTCTTCCTTACTATCAGAGGATAGTTCAGTCAGATAGATATCATACGCAGCGGAAATTAAACTTCGTTTTGTAATAGCCTCGGTGGAGCAGATAGTTGGATTAAGGTTTCTCTTTGCTGTTAGTCAGTGTTCAATTTTATTAATAGAAATAGCACAAGTAAGAATGTAAAACTGAAAGCTGTAAACAACACAGAGACTTTTACGTGGTTCGGAAAAACCCTTTCCTACATCCACGGCTGGTTGATAAGACCAACAATCCACTCCGCAAGTGCTTTACTGGTGCACTGCAAACCATACCCGTGTGCTTGCCTGGTGCACACAACCGTAAACTGAAGAAAACCCTTCTTCAGCACCCACACACCTCGCGTAGGATTTCCCTGCTAAGCACACCTCGTGCTCAGACTTTTCACTCAGAGTTCAGAGTACCTTCCTGAACTCCGAACCACTCAAACACTCTTATGGGGGGAGGTTTGAACGAGTGCCAACTATACTTGCAAAGAACAACTTCTTTGAAGCTAGTTTGACCTTTGGCTTCTGGGTAAACAGATATATGCCTAGGGTCTAAGAGAATGTATGTAATCACCAGTGACTGATTTTGGCTTTGGAATTCTCTTCTTCGATTCAAGCTTTGGGGCGGTTAAGCTTTAGACTAAGTAGCAATTTCGGCAGAACTTCAGCTTATGTCGTTGAATCGGTGAAGGTTGAAGTGATCCTCGAGCGCTATTTGTAGGAGAACTCTTGAATAGATCCGTTGGCGTAAATCGTCCTCAAGATTTCTTCCGTTGGAGAGCAATTCGAATTTGGGCTGAGGCTTCAATCTTCGAGGTTCCTTGTCTGTGTGGAAACGGCTCTCTTTGATGGACAGGAGATGTGACATCTCTGAAAAGTAACCACCAGATAGGAATGACCTCTGCAGAGATAAGATATTCTGAGATCTCTGCATTTAATGCGGCTGTACTTGTGCGTACGTGGCTACCTCTGAACGTTGGAAGATCAGTCCTAGGAGGAATGTTCAACTGATACTTGACTTTAGTATCAGTCCTTTGCGCGCATTAAATAATCAGTCTTCAACTGATTCTTCAACTGATACTTCAGTTGGTAACTGCAGTCTTCTGTCTTCAGTCTTCGTTCTTCAGTCTTCAGTCTTCGACACCGCAACTAAACTAGAGACGAACTCTAACACTTGAGTTCAAAACGATTCTAGTCTATTACATATAAGTCCTATGAATTTTGGTATCATCAAAACAAGGGTTAGGATATTCCACAAGGTTCCCAACACAAATACAACAAAAAATTATGGCTAACGAGGGCCGAACCCACACCCTTAGAGATAAGGGGCGTGCTGAACAAATTGCGCAAAGCAATATTTATTTTACAATATGTCCAATTTATTATAATTAGTATACGGTTCGGGTCGACCCATCGCATGCCATGCGACCGCCGCACAGGAGACCAGCCCTTCTCTGCGAACACATTGAATAATTCAAGATCTTTAGGTACTGGCAATTATATTTTAACTCATAAATATCATAATAGTAGCATTTGCATCCCGTGCAATGTACGAAAATATATTTTTAATTATTATATTTATAAATATAATAAAAATTAATTTTAATTGAATATTGAAAAAATAAAAAAGAATTAACAATTATAAAATTTGATATTATGAAAAACAAAAACAAAAAAAATAAGTTAAAAAAATTAAAAATAAAATACTATTAAAAAGAATTAAAAATATATTTATTCAAAAAAGATGAGAGAGGAGAGAGAAATTTATAAAACTTTAATATTTAAACAAATTTTATTTTTACATTTTGAATCAAATATTTTCATAAAATATACTCCCTCCATCCCAATAATGAAGACACATTTCATATGGGCACAGAGATTAAGGAGAGGTAGTTTAAGTGATAAAGTGTTGTGGCCCACATCATTAACGTAGTTGATTAACTTTTGCTTATAGAATTTATTTACTTTTATTTTACATTTCAGGTTGATTTTTTAATTTTAAAAATTCAGAATTTCGAAAATTTTAATTAATTTAATTTTGTTTTCGATTTTTCTATTTGTAATTTTTGTTTTTAAATTATTGTTTCTTTCACATCAACTCTCTCTCATCTTCTCCAACCACCACTGCCGTCGCCGACCACCACTCTTTTTCTTCCCTCCGCTATGCCATCGAAAATCGAACCCGGAAAATCAAACCTAAAAATCGCTAAAAATCGAACCTAAAAATCAAACTTAAAAATCATGATACTCCAACCGTCGGGCCTTCTGATACCCCAAAACCAGATCCGCCACTCTCTTCCTCTCTCAAATCGAAACCAGAAATCGAAATTGAGGGTTGAATCCTTAAGGGGAACTTGGGGATCTTGGTTTTTGGGAGAAGGAGAAATGATTGGGGGTTGGCTGCTGCCATTGGAGAGAGAGAGAGCGAACGGAGCTACATGGGGAGTTTCTTTTGTTTTAGTTTAAAGGATTAAGGAAATTTATCTAAGAGAAATCTAATTTTAGTGATTTTTTTTAAAATAATATTACTATTATTCAATATTTCCTACCAATATTTCAAGAAATGATTAGTAGAATGCTAGTTAGATGCATTCAAGGTAATGATAGATTAACGATATATTGGGAGTGTTTTGTATCCTTAAACTTTCAATATTTTTCATAAAATGTATTCAATTTTCGTATTCTCTTCAAAAACCCTCAATTTTCATAAAATATTTCGCAATCCAAATGTTGGTGACGAAAAGTTAATTCATCTCACGGGAATATAATTTGGAATTTTTTTTTACGTACACCTCACAATATGAAACGTTGAGACTAGGTGGAAAAGAAAAAATGAAAATTCTCATCATCCCTAGTCACCGCAAAAGCTGCATTTCTACCACCGCTCATATCGTCAATCATGCTTCATCATCACTAAAATGTAATCAATAGTAACAAAAATCTATAGGTTGATGGTTGAAGCTCGCGCAAGCCTCAAATTCTCATTTGTGTATTTGAGTGGAATTGCAGAAGATCCTATGAAGAAGTCTACAGACGGCGGTGGTGGTGACCGACAACGATCTTTTTGTCAGAGTTAGGAGGAAAATGATTATTGAAGAAATAGAAGGCTACATTAATGAGATTTTGGAGATATAGATGAACGAAAACAATAATTTTTCAAAAAAAGAATTTCACTTAAGCATCAAAACGACAATTTTGTTAATGAATCATTTTTTTGTTAATGAATTTTTTTGAATGTTCTACGTCAGACTCTAGCAAGATGAATCATTTTTTTGTTAATGAATTTTTTTATTGCGATTTATGAAAAATGCTGAAACTTGATGAATTTTTAAAATAAACAAAAAAGATAAATATTTTGTGAAAAACAGTTAGGTGATGGCTGGTATGAAGGAAATGAATTAGAAGGGAATGAAATTGATTTTGGAATGGAATGATAATGGAAATGGAATGGAATGAAATATAAGATTCCTATGGTTGGTAATTACAAGGAATGAAATAATAATAATAATACTAATAATAATAATAATAATAAATTATTATTATTATTATTATTATTATTATTATTATTATTTATTTTTTACTTAAAATATAAAAATATTTTTTTAGTAAAATATTTTTTGAAAAAATAAAATATTATTAACTTTATATAAGCAATAGTCTAATATATGGATTGAAATTGATGCAACACATTACACAATTATATACATGGATTGAAATTAATAAAATAAAGTAATTTCATTTCATTCCTAAACTTTATTTCTAGCTTCTAATTATAGGAATTGAATTAAACAAAGAATCACAATTTCATTCCGTTGGTATTCCTTGTGCATACCAAGCATAGAAATCACCTAAGGTTTGTCATTTCTTTTTCCACCCTCATTTCATTCCACCCTTATTCCATTCCATCATACCAATCACCTCCTTAGGAGGTGATTGGTATGATGGAATGGAATGAGGGTGGAATGGAATGGAGGTAGGAATGGAATGGAGGGAGGAAAGGAATGACAAACTTTGGTGATTCCTTTGCTTGGTATGCATAAGGAATACAAAAGGAATGGAATTGTAATTCCTTGTTTGATTCCATTCCTATGATTGGTATCTAAAAATAAATTTTAGGAATGGAATGGAATTATTTTGTTTTGCTAAATTAACATTTACATCATAATTTATCAAATTGGCATTATTTTGCATCTCTCTTCCTACCTCTATATTGTGTTATATTTGTAGGGACAAACCAAAATATGCACTGGGGTAAAATCGAAAAGAAAAGAAAAATTGAATATTAATCAAATTAATTTTTTTTAAAAGCTGACTTATTTTCCATGCATATTACTACTACACAGAAACATGCACCCGAAAAAAAAAATTAAATTTTTCTTGCCACCCACAACCCCACCCCCCACCCTACCCCCTATCTTTTTTTTTTAATTTTTCTCGTCACCCCTACCCACCCCCAACCCCCCTCCCCCAAATTTTTGTTTATTTTACTCACCACCCCCACACCTCCCCTCCCCCTCCCCCCTCAATTTATTTTTTTATTTTCTAAAAAAAAATCTCGCCACCCTCACCCACCTCCCACTAACTCCCCTCCCCCTCCCACCTTAGCTCCCAATTTTTTTTAGGGTAAATTTGGTTTAAAACATTAATAAATTTTCAAATTTTAGTTTTTCCCACAAACTTTCATTCTTGTTTCAAAATACATAATAAATCACTTTTTTTGAAATTTTCCACAGTGTGATTTTTCGGCGAATTTTTTAAATTACGTGGCGCCGAACTTAAATGATGTGGCATATTTAAGGGTTAAGTAGCACTTTCCCCCTCAACGTTGACACCCCTGTCACCTTTAACACCCTAACGTCAGGGTTGACGTTGTTTACTACCTCAACGTTTCAAAACTAAAGCAAAATGCCTCCACGTTTTAAAGGCCACCCCAAGCGCTGCTCTAATGGGATCAATCACCGTTAAAACGCAGGGGGCAATTCGATTGTCATGTCACATAATTTTCATGTAATTACATTGTATTGCCACGTCATTTAAATTTTTGATCGAAATATGTCATCGTGGAAAATTCCAAAAAAAAAAATGATTTATCATGAATTTTGAAACAAGAATGAAAGATTGTGGGAAAAACTAAAATTTAGAAATTTATTATGATTTTATACCAAATTTACCACTTTTTTATTGCATGTTCAGGTTCACCAGCAAACTTTTCTCTAAGAATTGGATCTTCTTGAGTTGCAATGCCAATAGGGCATGTATCTTTGTCGCATTTCGGCATCATGAAGGATGGGTGGGGTGGGGGTGGCGAGTAAAATAAATAAAAAAAATTGGGGGTGGGGGGGGGGCAAGAAAAATTTTTAAAAATAAATAAATAAAATTTTTGGGGGGGGGGGGTGGCGAGAAAAACTAAAAAAAAAGGTTACATTTTTTTTGGGTGAGTTGGGAGGGGTGGCGAGAAAAATAAAAAAAAATAAAAAAAATGAAATGTTGTGGGGGAGGGGGGGAGGGGTGGGTGGGTGGGTGGCAGGTGGGGTGGGGAGAAAAAAAAATTGGAGGGGAGGGAGGGAGGGAGGGGTGGGTAGGGTGTGGTGGTGGCGAGAAAAATTAAAAAATATATATTTTTTTTGGGGGGGTGGGGTGGCGAGAAAAATTAAAATATATATATATATATATATATATATATATATATATATATTTTGTGGGGGGGGGGGGGGCAGGGGGGTGGGGTGGGGTTGGGGATGAGGGTGCAAAATATATAAGAGTAATTTTGTCAAAACCTAAATTTAGGTGGAATTAGAAATGGAATTGAATGGGTAATACCATGTTGGAAGGAAGGAATGATGATTCCTATATGTAAAGGAATGGTGATTCCCTTAAGAATGGTGATTCCTAAAATAAAACTATACCAAGCATAGGAATGGAATGGAGGTAGGAATCACCATTCCATTCCCACCTCCATTCCACCATACCAATCACCTCCTTAATGTTTAGGACACATAACACTATTAGGGCGTGTTTGAATTTCTTGTATGATTAAGGCCATTTTGCTAAACCCAAGGAAAGAATAAGGCCGATGGACTTGTTGTGTTTCACTGAACATGGGTTTGATATCTCTTTCAAAAAGCTTGATAGCAGTATTGATATATTTGATAGCACCTCATAAGAAGCGCGTATAGCATGTAGAATGACAAATATAGCCCCAGTAATAATTACCTTGATTATAGGCGAGGAAACTCGTCAATGGCAACACATGGACATACCCCATTTACAAGAAATGCGACGACATTTTATTTTTTGCAACTTTAGCCAAAAGCATAAGAACACTAATCCAAAAAATTCATCAACAGCAAACCTTCTGCTTAGACCCATCAACAGCATTTTGTTTCTTTGAAGGTTCAGAAGGGGACGCGAATGCGTCAAATTGCGACAGCTTCAAGCATCCGTTGAGTAACAGTTGAGCCCTCTGCAGGAGGAGGCTTTTCATCTTCTACTGGTTGAGTAACATTTTGACGAGTTTCCTCGCCTGTAACTGCATGCTCTGCACTCCTCTTTTAGATATACAGAAAGAAGAACAGATATCGACAACCAAAATGACGATTACCTTGATGATAAAATCTCTCAGAATGGCGATAACAATTCTTCGCGTGTGGTATTTTTAATTCGCCAAAATATCTCTGCACTGTGAATAAAAAAATTTGAATGCAACAGTAGAATTTTTTAATGGGCAATTCGGGAAAAGTTAAAAATTGATTGGGTTATTGTAGCAACCCAGCTTCCTTAACTAGGGGGTACCGCCTCTTCCAGATGCCTGGTGTAACAATTCTTTTGGCGCAGGGCCCAACATAAATGACGGGCTTCCCATTTTACAACAATTACAATTCAAACGCACAGTTAAGGATAAAATGCTCCCTTAACTGCCATTAACCTTAAATTCAAACACGCCCTTAATATTATGTTAAAATCTTACCTGGCGGCCCACTGGCTTCTCTATTAATCTAAGCATGAAGTTTTATGGCCCATTGGTGTAACATAATGCGATCCAAGATGCTCAATTGGGCCGTATAATTATATATGTTCATTCTAAATTCCATCAAACTATTTTACTTACTTTACATCCAAAGGTGGGCAACTACATTGTAAATTGATGAAATTCTAACAACTGAGATTTCTAAGTATTCGTAGAATTGAGAGTACATCTCATCTATCTATTTTATGTGATCTAATGATTATAAATTTCGCCAAATCTTTTTGATGAACATATATAATTTTGATGAACGCGACATATTTTAATGTTCATTCCAGGATTCAAACTCATGTTTATCAAAATTATTAATATGTTCATCACAATTATTGATTTGTTCAACGCTTTGCAATTTCGCAAAATATTTAAAAATCTCAATTTACTACCGTGAAAACACTTCTTAAAATAAAAACGTTTTTCAATGTACAAATTTTATGTAGAACATGTATGAATTCATCCAACATGGTTACGAATTGTGAAAAATAAATCTTTGCTACATTTGATATTCAAACTTAGGACCACGAATTCATCCAACATGGTTACGAATCAACCGTAGATCTTGATGATCTAAGGGCTGAAAATTGTTTATATTTTATATTTTAAGAAGTGTTTTTATTTTAGCCCTTCCCTATATTTATATATATATATATATATATATATATATATTAAATATCTATATATATGCACTTTTAACTTACAAAATTTTAAATATTCGACTTATAAACATTATTTTTTTTTAAACTCCACGGCTTAAAAATGTAATAATTTTAAATAAAATATATTAGAAAATAAATAGGTTTGGGCTGTGACATTGTGTAAATAGATTAATTGATATCATAACTTTTGGCAGTGCTCTACATTATATAATTCATTTATAAATAAGTATTCCCACAATAAAAAATATATATTAAGAAGAAAATTAAATTTTTATTTGTAACTTTATTTATTATTTTATTTACATATTACGAAATTATTAAATAAAGATACAATAGAAGGAATATTGATAAATTAATTTATTATTAAAAATAATTAGTTATTTTTTTAAACAAAAAATAATAATAAAAATAACAATTAAGTAATTAAAAAAATAATTATTTATTAACTTAATGGTTGTGTACTACATAAATTTAATTATAAAAGAAATTGTTATATATGTTGAGATGGATATGCATCATATTTTCAAATAAGTAGAGAAAATATTTTAATGTGTGTGGAAATAAGTAAATAATATTTTATTTGAGGAATAAGTAAATAATATTAACATATATGATCGTGTCGAAAAATAGAACTAACGTTGTAATGTATAGTTGGATGGAAACGACGTTATTTCAGGCCCAAAGTTTGGGCCAAAATGAACAAATATGCAAAATGAGAAGAAATTAATAGTTGAATAATTTTAATAAAGATTTTAAAGTTCATGTGCAAAATGAGAATTCGTTGAAACTTCAGTAATTTATATGCAATTAATCCTAAAATAAATTTAAATTAAGGATTTAAAATAAATAATAATTGAAATTAGTTTATGAGTCTAAGCCATGATAATATATCCTTAGGTACTTACGTGATAATATTTTTCAATTAAAATATGGGGAAAAGGATGGGGTAAAACTATTTTTAGGTTGAAACCTACTAATTAAAATATGATAATATGTTTAAGCCGATTTCTACACTAGTCATATAAAAGAGTGAATATCAATAATTGTCTCTAAACATAATTTTAATAAATTATAGTTAAAATTAAGTGTTTTGGACATTATTAATTACCCCACCGTTCTCTCTTCTACGTACAAAAAAACACCTACTCTCTCTCTTTTTTGTTACTTTTGCACTTCCTCTCTCTAGGAAACCATAGTTCTGCCGCGATGCCGTCACCGCTGCTCTCTCTCTCTCTCTCTCTCTCTCTCTCTCTCTCTCTCTCTCCGTCTCCAATGTTACTCGTACGTCAATGTCAACATCCTCTTATTCGGATATACTTTTCGAGATCTACGAGAATCATAAGATGCAAATCCAAATCTAAAAAGATCTTGATTGAAATGGTACGAATTCGTACCATCCATTCCAAGATCTGTCCTATAAGGCACCAACAAAGCCATTAGCACCATGATTGGTACCGTTCGTAACAAGAGGGTAGAGAACACATAGAGAAACATACTCCAACCGAAGGAAGATTCACCTCTGTCACTGAACCAATTTGTATTGTTTGTAACATGGTTTTAGCTAGATTTTTCATATTTTGTGTTGATTTGCTCGTATTATTTGTAATTGTATTTATTAGAAAATAAAAAGAATAAATAAATATTGATTTTAATTATTTTCATCAATTACACTTGAATTTATTGGTAGAAAATGAAACCTCACGGTGGTACGAATAGGGTTGTCACACCATTCATTCCAAGTGAGGCGCTACAAACATTGAGACGAATGGTACCAAATTTCTTATTCGCACCATTCGTTCCAAGCTATGGCGAGGCATAACGTAGAATATTGCTAGTCGTCTTAGTAGGTTAGAGGAGCAGGTTAGTCGGGGGATGCAAATGCTAGTTGATCACCGGCTAAACATGGGCGGGGTTGTCCCCCGAAAGGTATGGAGAAGCCACGGGTTTCGTTGGCTCCGGAGGATAACATTAAAAGTCGCCTCCAAAATGCGGAGGAAATGGGCTATACGCCGAGGGATTTCATTATTGATCATAGCAGAAAGGCTAGCTTGTGAGTGATGGATAATATTTCGAATGGCCGTTGGTCAGATGAAATGGAGTTAGACATTTTCCACACCAACATGAGTTTTCCTTACTGCTAGATGGTTTTTTAGCCTTTAGCTTATTTTTCTTTTCTTTTTTTTTTCTTTTTTTTCTTTTTTATTTTTGATGAGCTCTTTTTTGAGTCTCGGGCCCCTAGTCTGCGTTCTTATGCTTTCAAGGGTTTTTCTTTTCTATTTTTTATAAAACTTCGATTTAATAAAAATGGCGAGGCATAACATAGAACGAATAGTGCGAATGTGAAATTTCAGACCATCAATCCCAAGTTGTCCATTGCTAGAACTTGGCAAGTATTGCACGAAATGGCCCACTCGTAACAAAGATTGCGTGATACAACTTGGCATAAATGATGTGAATATGTCATTTTCATACCATGAATCACAACATTTGACACGACTATTTGGGACGAATGATACAAATCGTACTCTTTCGGACCATTTCTCCCAAATTTTAACATGACATACCTTTGGGCATTGGTGCGAATAGGTCATTTTGTAATTAATATTCGTTTCAATATGTAGACATATCTTTTGACAAATGGTGCGAATAGGTCATTTCATACCATTCGTCTCAATATTTGGTATGCCATACATAGGGGTGAATGATGCCAATTGGTTCTTTCGTTCCAATTGTCCCAATAGAGGACATGACATCAATTAGAGACGAATGGTACGAAATAAATAGAAAATAACACAAATTTGATTCGAAACAACGTTTTATTCATCTTGTTCATTTTACAAAAAAATCGAATACAAATACAAGTACAAAAAAAAAAAAATCTCGCAAATCGAATTGTATGCCAGAACTAAATTTCTAATGATTTGAAAAGGATACCACGAGCTGCGCCGGTGAATCCTAATTCTAGGCACACATTTTAGAGAAGGCTGAAAATTGGTTTCAGCACCACCAAAGAAGGTATGCATTGGTACACTTGGTATGATTGGTGCGAAATGATAAATTTTGTATCAATCGTACCCCGCATATGTAAGACATATCTCTACTGTTCCAAGAATGGATGATGTGAATGTGTAGATTTGGACTATCCATTTCTCCGGCTGACACGACAAATATTGGTATGGATGGAACAAATTCAAATGATTTTGTTATCTATTTTTTTAAATCTGAATTTGTATCTCATGACTGTCGTAAATTTGAAATTGAGGTATTTTTGAAGAATATGATGTTGACGACGATGTACAGATGACATTAGAGACGAAGAGAGAAAGATAACAGTTCAACGATGCGATGAAACTTGGGTTTCAGAGGGGAACTGCAGTAAAAAAAGATAGAATTAAGGTTTTAGATAGTAGCCCGTGGTTTTTGTAGGAACAAACAAAAAAGATGGGATAACTCTGTCCTAAATAGTTAAAACTGATCGACTACATTTTATTGAAAAAATGTTACATGGACAATTATTGATTTTCACTATTCTAAATTAATATTTCACACTATTAACACAATATTTTTCCATCTTTGAATATCTTTCATTTTTTATGATAGATTTATTACCAATAAAAATACAATTGTAAAAGTTTTTGATATAGACATATTTTTATTAAAGAATAATAATAAAAAAATCCTAGTTTATAGAATGATGCTACCACTCTTACTTCATCATTATTTTCTCTCATCCATATAAGCAAATAGTGATAGTTCCTAACACAACACATTAGCCCCCAAAAGAAAATTTATGATTTCGTCCATACTGTAAACTTAATTTGCTGCTTTCATATTGAAGTTTATACCATTTGGATGTTTATATGGAGATTGTGAATTGTGGAGAGTTGGCCCAATGATCTTTAATTCCCTAGCCCAAATCTGTTACTCGGCCCATTTCCAAAAACCTAGCCCACTATCCCATCTGCGCCGCTCCATCTTTTCCGCCGCCTGTCTCCTCGATTCCCATCTCCGAATTCAATGCTCCTCCCTCCTTCCCAATGACCTCCACTCCTTTTTAGCCCTGCTACAAGTCTTTCAATGGTAAGGAAGTATTCACACCGTTTTTCTCAGAAGGCTCTGCTATTCCTTCTTGAAGTGTCGCCGGATTCCTGTTCGTGGTTTCCTGAGTGGTGACTGTGGTGTGAACTTCTCTTCAATTGAGTGCTTGTATCACCGGATTCCTGTCCATCGGTTTCCTGGTTTGGTGATACTTTGTGGGTGTGTACGCCATCAGTTTCCTGACCACCAGAATCCTGTTGTTGGTGGCTGTATTTCTGAGATCTGGGAGTTTACCTGTTCTTCTTCCACCGTGCCGTGATCATTGAGCTGCCGGAAGGTCCGTTGCCTACTGTGGGAAAAATCTGAGCCAAAGTGTCCCGAGGACACATTTTTCCCACCTTGAGTTCCCTCTGAATTTCTTATTAGCTTTTCTTTCCTCTGACTTTCCCTTGTTTCTCTTTTACTTGCTGCCTTTCTTTGTATGTTGCAGAGAGGAGGCGCCAGAGGAATCAGAGAAGAGGCGCCAGAGGAATCGACTCCAGCGGGGCGGTGTCCAGTCCAGCGCAGCGGAGTCCTCCAGTGCAGCGGGGTCGAGGCTGCTAGGCCAGCGGAGTCGTGAATCCTCTGCCAATCAAAGAAGTCGCCCCGAGCAGAGGAAGATCAAGTGCTTGAGCACGAGTGGGGGAGACAGGAGGTTCGGGAACCAAGTGGTGTAACCCTGGCTAGGCGAAGATACCCAACAGTGGTATCAGAGCCACGGTGACCTAGCCAGGGCACCCTCCGAACACATCTTACCCACCCCGCCGCCCTTTGGCTGCGCCAATTCACTCCCGACGAGCAAGGATTGTGGTAGGTTCGGCTCTTCCTCCTGAAGAGTCCGGCTCTGGTAAAGCGGCTGTAACCTTAGCTCCTAGATTTAGGCTTGGTCAAGGTGCTGCTTTTGTTTTCTCTTTTGGTATCTTGCGTTCCTGAGTTTTTTGTTTGCTTCCGCTTGTTGGCATCTTAACTCGATAATCCCTTGGCATTTTTCAAGCCAAGTTAGATCTCCCTTGTAGTTGGTCCAGTTCGTCTAGATTCTCCTTTAAAGGAGTCTCCTCGTGCGAGTAACCTGGAAAGCAAGGAAGAAAGGGATTTATCCAGTTTGGTTGTCTGTGTTTTTTGCTTTCGTGTTACCTTTACTCTGTGTTTGAGTTCTCTGAAAAGGTCTGTGTGCCTTGAAAACTCTCTTGGATTGAGAGTTTGTGGACTGAGTTAGACCCCTTGGAACCTCTAGGGTGACCAGTGCGAACCTTGCTCCACAGATCAATCTGTGCTGAGATCTGGGCTCTCCACTGCTCTTTAACTCTAGGTGGATCTTCTCCAGGTCAGTTCTGACCTCCCTTTGCCGTGTGCTTCCTCTGTGTCTTTGCTCTCTGTGTTTTTCTTGCTTGCTTGCCTGCACCTGCATTCATCATGAACAACATGCATGTAGTGCCATTTAATGGCAGAGATGATTTTCAGGACTGGAAAATCAAGATAGAATGCATTCTTGTAAAGGAAAAGGTTAAAAGGGCTATAACTACTAAGATTGATGAGTCTGTCACTGATGCTAGGCAGCATGAAATGAATGATAGTGCTAGGGCCACTATTTTGTTAAACCTGTGTAGCTCTGTGGTCAGAAAAGTGTCACACCATGCCTGTGCAAAAGATTTGTGGGATGATTTGAACTCCATATATGTTGCACCTACTGAAGTGTCAACTTGGTCTTTGCAAAATCAATTCATGACTTTTCAAATGGACTCTTCAAAAGATATTAACACCAATATGGATGTTTTCAATAAACTGTTGCATGATTTAAAACTTGCTGGAGATGACTCCATTGAGAAATATGCTCCCCAAATTCTTTTAAACTCTATACCTGAGCCTTTTGCTGAGGTAAAATCTGCTTTGAAGTATGGTGGGTCAAAAGTTACTTGTGATATGATTGTGAATGGCCTTAAGTCTAAAGAAAGTGAACTCAAATTGGTTAAAACAAAGCCACTGCATGGTGAGGTCATGTTTGTTAACAAAGAAAAAAAGGGGATTTGATCAAAAGCCCAAAAAGCTTTGTTGGAATTGTGGTAAGCCTGGTCATTTTTCAAATAGGTGTAGGCTGCCTAAGAAAAACAAGAGCTTTGAACCTGAACAGCATGCTAACAATGTGTTTGAAGATGATGGAGTCTATATGGTGCATGATCATGATTTTCAGTTCTTAAACTACTCCAATGCTGTATGTGCTGAGTCAGTCCCGTGCTTGCTTGAATCCTCACAATCTGCTGCTCCAAGTGAGGTGAAGAATGTGAATGTTGTTAATCAAAGCAAGTATGAGCTTGTGTTTACCCCCACTGTTTCGTTTGAGGTGGATCCTCTACCCTTTTTGGATGCAAACCTCTGAGGTTGCTTGTCTCTTATCTTTTCTTTTTGGGTTGTCTTCTTGTTTGCTGCATGTGTTAAGTCTGTTGCTCTGTCCTGTGTTTGTGTGTTTTGCATGTGTTTTCTTTTGCTCTGAGTGTCTGATCTGTTGTGAGCTCTGCTCTGGTCTGTTTGTCCCTTCTGTGTGTGTCTTGTGTGATGTTGCTTGAGTGCATGTGTGTGTGTGTCTGTTGTGTCTTCAATGATAACCTCTTTGGTATGAGAATGTGGTGATTTCCCTTGGGTTGGTCTCTGGTGTTGAGACTGAGATTAATATGTATAATATTTTTCTCACCCTCTATTGTCTTGTCTTTGTGATAGGATGATAGTAAAAATGGCTGTGATGATAAGCTCGAATCAAAGGCAGGCTCTTCCCTGGTGACTTAATGATCATTGTGCCAAAGGTGGAATGTGGAGAGTTGGCCCAATGATCTTTAATTCCCTAGCCCAAATCTGTTACTCGGCCCATTTCCAAAAACCTAGCCCACTATCCCATCTGCGCCGCTCCATCTTTTCCGCCGCCCGTCTCCTCGATTCCCACCTCCGAATTCAATGCTCCTCCCTCCTTCCCAATGACCTCCACTCCTTTTCAGCCCTGCTACAAGTCTTTCAATGGTAAGGAAGTATTCACACCGTTTTTCTCAGAAGGCTCTGCTATTCCTTCTTGAAGTGTCGCCGGATTCCTGTTCGTGGTTTCCTGAGTGGTGACTGTGGGTGTGAACTTCTCTTCAATTGAGTGCTTGTATCACCGGATTCCTGTCCATCGGTTTCCTGGTTTGGTGATACTTTGTGGGTGTGTACGCCATCAGTTTCCTGACCACCGGAATCCTGCTGTTGGTGGTTGTATTTCTGAGATCTGGGAGTTTACCTGTTCTTCTTCCACCGTGCCGTGATCATTGAGCTGCCGGAAGGGCTGTTGCCTACTGTGGGAAAAATCTGAGCCAAAGTGTCCCGAGGACACATTTTTCCCACCTTGAGTTCCCTCTGAATTTCTTACTTGCTTTTCTTTCCTCTGACTTTCCCTTGTTTCTCTTTTACTTGCTGCCTTTCTTTGTGTGTTGCAGAGAGGAGGCGCCAGAGGAATCAGAGAAGAGGCGCCAGAGGAATCGACTCCAGCGGGGCGGTGTCCAGTCCAGCGCAGCGGAGTCCTCCAGTGCAGCGGGGTCGAGGCTGCTAGGCCAGCGGAGTCGTGAATCCTCTGCCAATCAAAGAAGTCGCCCCGAGCAGAGGAAGATCAAGTGCTTGAGCACGAGTGGGGGAGACAGGAGGTTCGGGAACCAAGTGGTGTAACCCTGGCTAGGCGAAAGATACCCAACATGAATGATATTGATTCGATATGATTCTACACTTATTTTAAAGATTACATGAGTGAAGAATAAATGGGATGAATCCAGCATTCGACAGGTGTCGGAGTTGTCGCAATTCAAAATTTGACGTCTAAATCCATTCCAACCAAAAAGCAAACTCCCACTTCCGTTGGATTGCAACTTAAACAGAAGAAAATTTAAAAAGCTACGTTTAGCTTTCTTAAATTAAATATAATGATTAACTTATTTGAAGGTGATAACTCACTCTTGTAGTGTAATGATTCGACAACTGTAGGATTATAAACACTCATCATCTAATTAAATTAAGAGGCACCTTGTATTTACCTTCATTAAATTTTGATTATAATTAATAATTTTAATTAAAATTGATAAACTCTAATTAAAAATAAATATATATTTTTAGTAAGATAAATTTATCCTGCTCCTAACAACACAAATTATTGCTTTATATTAAACGTCATAAACCAGCCTCACCTCCTCTCTGTATCATGTTGTCCAGCCAATAATCAAAATCCTTTTTGACCTCTCTCTGTCTCTACAATCAAAATTAATGATTACTTATAACAAATGATTAACATCCATGAAAATTCGTTTTCTATTAAAAGAGAATGGGGTCGGAATCCATCATGTAATCTATATACGGTCTTTTGATTGCTGGATGAGACGATTTTTTGCCTTTTCTTCTGCGCCTCCTTTGCCTTTTTAGTAGTAAAAATATCAACCAGAGATGGTAGCTAGAGCGCATTAACCATGCCATCGTCAATTCGTTTCCTACATATGGCGAATAGAATATAATTTTAATTTTGGATATGTGAATTGATGAAATGGTAGAGTGATTAATGTCTATTCTAATGCGATCTTTAAATTAATTATTTAATTATTAATTTATTAAAAAAATATCAATGAGAGCAATATCTTAGTATTAATAATAATAATTGATTGTATTGTAGTGGAGAAATGAGCCCACCACTTAATGAAAAATTTTCAAAATTGAAAATATATTAAATTTTTATGAATGTCCTAAAATGATAAAAAAAATAATTATTTTTTTGTGTACGAATGGGGCATTTAGAAAAAAAATTGTACTCCCTCCGTCCCACTTCAATTGGCACACTTGCCTTTTTTGTTTGTCCCACTTCAATTGACACTTTCCAAAAATAGCATGTGGTCCCTACCTTCTCTACACACATTAAACAAATGGCTCCCACCCACTTTACACACTCAACCCTTTATTCTTAATCTCCGTGCTCAAAGTAAAAGTGCCAATTGAAGTGGGACGGATGGAGTATAATATAATTAGTATTAATAATTGGTGAAAATTGAACTGATCAGTATTCGTAATAATTATGAGGCTGATTCAAAGTATCGGTACTGGGATGAACAGAACCGATCCCCTACCCACCGTGGGCAAGAATAACGTGCCCACCACTGATGTGGCAATGTTAATTAGAAAGGAGAATTAATAAATCTTACTCTAATTAAAATTATCTTACTCTAATTAACATTGCCACATCAATGGTGGGCACATTATTCTTGCCCACGGTGGGTAGGTGATCGGTTCTGCTGGGATGAATTCAACTGGTTAGCATATTGCATTGACCGCCATAAACACTGTTCAGTTATGAGTTAGTAGCGAATCAAAGTTTTAATGTATATATATATATGAGGAACCAATTGGGGAATTTAATGATTATGGCAATTTCGTGCAACATAGAAATTTTACTTTAGTACGTGGTGAAAGAAAATAATTAATGGTATGATTAGATACCTAATGCTAGCAATCATTACAGCAAAATCATTTGACTTATAAATTAGATTTGAACTTTTAAAATCGTGTGTGCCAATGGATGTAGATGTGGCCTAATATTTAGAAAGAAACTAGTAGAATGGTAATGGGAAAGCAGGTGCATATGTATATGATATGTGGGGTTGTACAGAGAGAAAGAGTTGTACGTGACAAGACGAGCAGAGGCGCAGCACCTGATCAGCTTGGATCAAGGGTGAGGGATGGTCCACTCCTCTCTTCACTTCTGCTACGCCTCCTTCGAACCTTCTCTCTCTCCCATCTTCCATATATATACAATCATCAGTAGCCATTTATTTATATCTATGGTGTGTGGGGAATGCCTCTTCTTTTAGCTTATTAATCATGTTTTAAAATGAACATCTCTGCAACCAATTTTGTCTCTTTGTTATAGTGGGAGATTGGTCTGAGTTTTTGGACAGGACAGCATGCTCTGCCCTTTTCCTGTTTTCACACCACCGTGATCTCATCCCTACTCTCCTCACATTTCAACTGCCAAAATTGCTAGATTCTCTCTCACATTTTTCCATTCTAGACTCACCTTCAAAACACCACGACAAATGTTTCGATTCAGGATTTTTATTCTTCTATCATAAAAGAAAACAACACAATTGAAGGTAAATGTGCATTGCATATCTAAACATGAAGCTTGTGGGAAATTAAACATTGTTGATACTGCTAGTGGACTACTTAAATCTAAAAATAAACCGACAAAGTTGAACGCTTTAACTGCAAAGTGAGCAACTGAAAGGCCGAAACTGTCCTTCGTCAATCGTCACTAACTTCACAAATGAGTAAAAATTAAATAAAAAAATGAAGATAATTGCACCTAAATACATCCATTTTTAATATGAACTTAAAAAAATTTAATAAAATAAATGAATTTTAATTGTCGTTCAAATTTGACTCCATTAAATCCTAGAATGTTCAAAACTATCCCCTCTTTCAAAACAAATTGCACAAAAGCCCATTCTCAAATTTATGTGTACAAAAAAAATCCACTTTCGAATTTGTGTATAAAATTTTAATAAATTACCTTAGTGAACATATTTTTTTATAAGTATAAATCCTAAGCTCTCGTCAAAAATGGTATCGAAGCGGCTTTTTATTTATTGAGGATTTATAAAATATTTAATATATTAAAGTAATTAACCCTATGTGCAAGGAGATTCGAAAGAAATTACGGATCTGGACAACTATCCGAGAGATGCAATGCATACATGATTATTCTCCAAGAGATGGAGGGTAAGAGAGATTATTTACGAGACAATTTCAGATGGTGCGAACGATGCCTTCAAGGACATGTTCGTCGACAAGAAGACTGAGAAAAAAATTGTGAAATTATCATTAGTATTGAATACTATCAAACTCACATTCCAGAAAAATTATCGAGTTCCAAGCGGTAATACGACGAATCCAAGCAAGTATGCATCTCAGACAGTTGTCCGGATCCATAATTTCTTTGGGGTCTACTCCCACATAAGATTAATACTTAATATATATTAAATAGTTTATAAATTCTCAATAAATATCCGCTCTGATACCATTTTGACGAGAGCGTGGGATTTATGATTATAATAAAACATGGTCTCCAAGACAATTTATTAAAATTTTACACACAAATTTGAAAGTGGACTTTTTTTGTACACAAATTTAAAAGTGGGCTTTTGTGCAATTTATTTTGAGAGAGGGGCATTTTTGAACATTCTAATATTTAACAGAGTCAAATTTGAACGACAATTAAAGTTCGTGTATTTTATTGAAATTTTCTAAGTTTGTATTAAAAGTGGATTCTCGCCAAAGTTGGTGTATTTACGTGTAATTATCATTAAAAAATATAAAGACCCCAATACAGTGAATTTGAAACATTTGTCCTAAAACATTAACCACTTTACAACTAGACTCGCTCACACAATAAAATCTAATTATTACTCCATCCGTCTACGATATCGTTTCCACTTTGTCACTTTGGTCCGTCCATAATATTATTTTCACTTCCATTAATTATAACAATATGGTCCACAAACTCCATTCACAAAAATAGTGTGACTCATACTCTATTGGTTTCTTAACATTCTTGTCCAAGTCCTGTAACCTATTGAATTGAGATGGAGAAAGTATAAAATTATCACCTTATGTACATGCTTATATATTTATATATATGTATATATGCATAGCAACAACGTTCAAAATTTGATACTCTTCCGTTGCACTTATCTTGGCACATTTACTTAGGCATGAAGATTAAGAATAAGGTGTTAAGAGTGTAAAGTTGATAGACATTACTTATTTGATGTGTATAGAGAAAGTAGAGACCATATACTATTTTTAAAAAGTGCTATTTATAAATGGGATAAATTAAAAAGGAAAGTGTGTCAAGATAAGTGAGAAGGAGGAAATATATATATAATTTCAAAATAAAGCACGACTGGAGAACTTATTATATATACCATACTAGTATTTTATAAATTTACTCTTGAATAAATAAGTTACTACAAAAACTCTAATAAAGAGTTAAATAATATTGAGTGTCTTTTTTGTCCTATCGATCTATCTTGAATAACAAAAAATGAGGTAGGGTTTGCTAATCTAGTATACTACATTTTAGTTCTAACCTAAAATCCAAGTCGCGGGCGTGACTAGTCCTTCAAACTTATGCCACATGATTTGTATGACCCCGAACTATGTACATCAGTCATATTTTTTTGTGTTTGGTTGTTGTCTATTTACATACAGATTTTATATTAAACGTACTTTCAGAATAATCATTCATATATAGGGAAAAATTGATAGTACCAATAAATAATGCATGCCTTAATGTACATTGGCTTTTAGGCTATGTTTATTCATACCCCTCACAAGCAGTTGTGAGAATGCGAGACAAAAGTTTTAAATTAAAAATAAAAATAAAAAATTTAAATGTTGATAATCGATTGTGTCTGCAAAATACAGACTAACCTTTAACATAATTCCTTTTAATCAAATAAAAAGATGCCACTTGGCATATTGTGTAATTAAAAAATATGATAATAAATAATATAAAAGGCAAAGGTGCGGATAGGCCCTGAACAAGACACTCCTAGAGCTTTGACCCTCCCTCCCCCGACTCGACACAGTTGCAAAAACCTCCCCCATAGTCCGGAAAATAGGGGCGTTTCACAAAGATAACGACTGTTTGACGCTGTTAATTTTTTTTTGTGGTCATCTTCTCTGGCGACATAAGTTAAGGATTTCGCCGGAATCCCTTAATTTTACTGGCAGCTCCCTATCCCCGCCACTCCTCCCACCAGAAAACCTCCGCCACAACAAACCCGCCCTCTCTCTCTCTCTCTTTCTCTCTCTCTCTCTCTCTCCCGACCCTCCCATTCCCAATGTTTTCTCCAGCTTCCGAGATGGGCTTCCCGAGCTGCAGAGTCGCGTTTGCGACATCTGGCGATGAGGAAGAGGACGAGGAGGACGAGGAGAATCACCGCCACCACGATCAATATTATTGAGAGCACAGAGGGAGATGATTTCTGCGGCGGCGGTGACGATGCCGACGAGGGGTACAATTTAGGATCGCAGGCGTTGGAAAGAGGGGCCCCACATAGAGCTTTATTCGCCGCGAAGGAGGCTGGATCCATCTTGCTGTGGGCGACAAGGATGGGGCCCTCCAACTGGTTGTGGGAGAGGTCGAGCTCCTTGAGATTCTCGGAGCTGATTCTGGGGATGGTGCCGGTGAAGTGATTGTTCTGGAGCTTGAGCTTGATGAGCTTGGGTGATTCGAGGGAGGTGGGGAGGGGATCAGTGAAGTTGTTGTCAGATAATATATGAGTCCAAATTTGGATCACACAATTTGACTACGTGATTTACTAGGAGCGTGACACGTGACAGATGCCTTACAAGGCTTTCCAAAGTTTTCCAAGGTAAAATACTAAGAAGGGTAAAATATGAATAATTTTTTTTGACAATTTATTTATTTATTTACCGAAAATGCATTTCTTTCTCACGACCGTCGTCAAAATTGTTACATATAATTGAATACAAATATGTATAAAGGTAAACACAAATATGCATTACGTTGGATAGAAATATGCAAGGAAATATATGACTCATTAGGTGACCAGGTGGATCTTGACGCTGTCGCATAGAACTATACATACAGTTGAACACGAATATGCATAAAGGTAAGCAAAAATATGCATAACGTTACACACAAATATGCATAACACTATTCAACTCATCAGGTGACCAGCAACAAGGGGAACGTGACAAGTCATATATTTTCCCATGTATATTTCTATGCAACGTTATGCATTTTTGTGTTTACCTTTATTCATATTTGTGTTCAACTATATGCATAACTATGACCGCGACGAGTAGCAGCGAGAGGCACTAGAGGGATCTCATAGTGATACTTTTTCATGCATATTTTTATCCAACAGTATGCATTTTTATGTTTATGTTTATGCATATTTGTGTTCAATTATATACATAATTTTAACGGTAGCCGTGGGAAAAAAATGAATTTTTGGTAAAAAAAAATGAAAAACTAATTAAATAATTAACCATTTTATTATTTTTTTTATTTCTGAAATTTTTATTCATATTTTACCCCTGCGTGTATTTTGCCTTGAAAGCTATTGAAAGACATCTATCACGTGTCACGCTCCTAGCGCACCATATATACACATTGTGAGGTCCATATTTTGGACTTATATATTATGATAAGAGTTCATCTATGTGATCCGCTCCCTATACGTATATATATTACACATATGTATAACAATGCGTCTTCTATATTGATGTTTTTTCATACATACAATAATGTTAATTTCTTTTACCTTATTATCTTTTATTACATTAAACCTTTTTTTCGTAGAAAGATCAACATATCAAATTAGTTTTTGGATAACACACATAGTGGGCCGAATGGCTTAGTGATAAAATAGGGTATTATTGAGGGGGCATTCCATTCATAGCCTCCAGTTTACTCACTATAGCTCCCCTATTTAAAATAATACTAATAAATAATTATAATTTTATCAGTTTACCCTATAATCTATACTCCCCATAAAATCATGCTTAATCTAAAAATTCATAGTTCTAAATTAACTAAGAATTTGAGCATTGCCGTTGCATAAATTCTGTACCATTGTAACCATCTATCTCCAAAATCTAGAAAGATTAAAAGGAAATAAATTTCTAATAAAATATATGGAGTTGATACTAAAAAAACGATGATTTTCCGTAAGAAACAACTATCAGTACTCATCAAAAAGAGATTAGTAACCAAACTCCACAAACTGTTAATTTCTTTCTAGTAAAAACCAAACAAAACATAAATTTCATCATCGTTCTTGAACAAAAACAATGGATTTTGTGTTATGTCCATTTGTCAATCGTGCACTTCAATGGAAACATCCCATCCCTCTAATCAACCACAAAATTCAACAACACCTCATTAAATAAATACACCTTCTTCTCGAACAATAACATATTTTCTCGCAAATGATGATGGCGGTTGCGGGTATCTTTAGTGTCCATGACTGCACGTCAATCAATAGAGAGAAGAAATTTGTGTTAATTGTGTGGGGCTATAATAAAGTTTGGAATTTGGTTAGTTTATGTGAAATATATAAATTAAATAGTAATTTTATAATTATTTTTTAATTTTTTTTAATAAGAAGTTATAGGAAGTAAAATGGAGGCTATGAAAAGAATAACCCATTGTTAAGGCCTAATGGAGTATTAGGTTCTAGTTCCACTAATGCCTCTATAGATTTGAGTTTTTCACATTTGATTTTTTAAATGTGGTTTATTCGTATTATATGATATTTGCAATAGAATTTATCCAGTGCGCACTCAAGTAGCAGCTGCATATTTCCATGAAGTAAAAAAAAGATGATTTTCTCTCTAGCCAGGTATGTGGATACATACAATCGACTGGTGAGTACTAGTCTAATTATACTTATTTATGAAAGTAATCATATCGTGACTTTAGTTGAGTACTTATTGTTTCCTATTTTGGGTATTTCTCTATAGTCGATTGCAATTATTAGTCTTTCATCTCCTTTTTTAGTTTTTTTTTTCTTTCTTTTATGAGAAAAATTAAAGAAAGTCAATTTTTTTTATAAGAAAAGGGATTATATAAATACCAAAACCAGGTACCAGAGGTACCAAGAGTAACTTACAGTAGCAATGGACATGAATCTCTTGAGATCCAGTCCTTAAAACATGACCCAACGACTAAGATTCCAAAGATTCTACCCCAACTCCACATTTTCACTTTTATCTCCAAAACCACATTGTTTATTTCCCAGACTTTGTCTTCAAATCGACTGGAATTTCGACACCTCCAAAGGACCCAGTTTATGCAGCACCACAACGCCCTAAGGAACTTCCTGCTCTCTTTCCGTTTGCTCCAATCTGTGAACATAAAAAAGTGCGATACCACATTTTGTGGCTGCACAAAACAGATTCCAAGCCACTTATACATTTCATCCCAAACCTTTTTGGTCTTTGGGCAATGGAGAAGCAAGTGATTAATAGACTCCTCTTGATGAAAGCACATGTTGCATCCAAGGTCAGCTACATGCAACGAAATGTTTCTTCTCTGAAGGTTATCGCAGGTGGGTAGTCTATTTCTCAAAATCCTCCAAGTTGTAGTTCTCGCCTTATGTGGGGCTGGGATACTCCACACCTTTTCAAGGCTCTCCTTGGACTCATTCTCTGCTACCGTTTCTTTCTTGACTTCACTAATGATCGAGTACGCCGATTTTGTTGAAAAAATGCCATTTTTACCTGCGCTCCACTGTCACCCGTCGACCGTATCTGCATTAAGAGTAACCACAGAAATAGCAGATAACAGTTCATTTGCCCCAACCCTTTCTCTCTCAAACAACTCTCGTCTCCAACTCAACTCCCATTGCCACTCCCCGTTTTCCCATCTCCCCGACTCGTAAATCAGTGCATTCTTGTTTGCACTAAGACGGTACAGCCTAGGGAAGACAAACTTTAGAGGTTTAGAACCCAGCCATCTATGTTCCCAAAATTTTGTGGTCTGTCCATTCCTGACCTTAAGCCTAATGTTGTTCAAAAACCAAGACTCTCGTGATCCCCCAACCGCCTCAACTAAACTAGACCACCAGCCCTTCCTACCCCAGCCTCTTCCAGAGCATCTCACCGATATCTCTCCCCAATCAAGATCCCCATACAGCGATCTGATCACTCTGGCCCACAACAGATCCCTCCCACTTAGATATCTCCAGAACCATTTCAACACTAGTGCTTGATTAAACCACTCGAGGTTCTTAAACCCCAGCCCCCCTTCTTTTTTTGGTAAACATAAATCTTTCCATTTTACCCACGCGATTAAACTCGAATCCACCCCCCCACCCCACCCTACAGAAATTTACCACATAAAGAAGTTATAGAACTCACAGTTTCTTTTGGAATGAAGGAGAATGAGAGCTGAAAAATTGGAATGGATTGTAAGACCGCTTTCACCAAAGTACTATGTCCGGCAAAGGATAATTTCCTGTGTTTCCACGACTCAATTTTTTTCTTAACTTTCTCCACGAGATAGTTCCAATCCACCACCTTTTTTCCTCCTCCGCCTACCTTGATTCCAAAATATTTGAAAGGAATACTCCCGACGTTGCATCCCAACCTCGCTGCCATTCTCTCCATTTTATTTTCCTCGACTCCAACACCCATGAGGCTACTTTTTTTTAAATTTACCTTGAGCCCCGAAATTAACTAAAATAATCTCATAATGTATTTGATAGCCTCCGCATTTCTCTCATCGTCATCCAACAGGAAGACAGTGTCGTCTGCGTATTGAAGATGAGAGATATTGATACAATCTTTCCCAATCTCTGCGGGCTGCACCAGCTTTCTTTCCACTGCTCTCTCAACCAAGTAATTTAACCCTTCAACCGCGATAAGGAAAAGAAATGGTGATAGGGGGTCACCCTGTCGAAGTCCTTTCTCCAGTTTGAATTCCCTAGGCGGGGATCCGTTAACTAAGACATTAGCTGCAGCCGAGGTGAGGCATCCTTTCATCCACTTCCTCCAGAGAGGATCGAAGTTAAATCTGTCCATCATGACATCCAAATAGTCCCACTCCACCGAGTCGTAAGCCTTTGCAAAATCAACTTTGAATATGATCCTCCCCTTCCTTCTCTTTTTTGCCTCTGCAATGGACTCGTTTAGAATTACAACCCCATCTAAGATGTACCTCCCCCTGATGAAAGCACTCTGATTATCAGAGATGATGGACTCCATCACGGTCTTCATTCTGTTTGCCAAGATCTTAGCAATGATTTTGTAAAGGCTGCTGATAAGCGATATGGGTCTGAACTCATCGAGCGAACTTGCTCCTTCTTTCTTGGGTATGAGTACTATGAAGGAAGGATTACATCCACGTGGAATTTTTCCATTCAAGTGAAATTCCTCCATCACTTGAATAAGATCATCCTTTAGGACATTCCAAGACGATTTCTAGAAGTTGAGGTTAAATCCATCTGGCCCCGGGCTTTTATCTCCATCACAACTCGCCCCGGGCTTATATCTCCATCACAACTCCAAATGGCCTCCTTGATCTCAGTGGCTGAAAAGGGTTTGATTAACTTCTCTCTGTTTTCAGCCGAGAGTTTGTGGGTGGCGAAATCTGTTGGGATGACTGGCAGAGTTCTCTTTGATTTCCTAAACAAGCTTTCAAAGTAGTTCTTGACATACTATTTAACGGACGTCGGATCATCCATCCATCGGTTCCCAATTGTCAGCCCGGCGATTTCATTTTTCGTTCTCCTGCCAATGATGATTTTGTGGTAGAAATTTGAATTCAAGTCTTTGACTCAACCTAGAACACCTCTAGTTTGACTTGCAATAGAACAAGGACATCCTAGCAGTGATAAGTTGACCCAGTGTCATCTCTCAAGGAAGATCTTTAAGGGCAATTAATTATGTCACAAGAAAGCTGTAAACTTAAGATTATTAAACTAAAACATGGAAAGTAAATTAACGTGAATTAAACTTAACTAGGCAAAAAGGAATTATTAACTAATGCTTGTAATTTAAACTTAACTAAAAACTTAATCTTAAAATTATCTAGGCGTGAAACTATTAAACCCTAGGCAAGAATTAAATGAACTTAAAGTAAAGAATTAACTAGGCAAATCAAATTTAAATAAATTTAATCAAAACTTCTAATCTAATCTAACTAGGCAGAAACTAACTTGCATAATTTAAATTGCAGAATTTAAAGGAAATGCAGGTAAAAGCAAATAAATAAACTTGATTAAATAAATACCGTAAATCGTCTCGAGAAGTAATCTGTCACGTAATTACAACTCTAAACGGGAACTAATCTAAAACATGAATTAAAAGAATTATACTAAACTAACTAAGAACAATAATCGAAACTAACACTAGAAAAGCAATAAACCTAAACTTTAGCTAACTTGACGGAAACTAAAGATTAGGGCAAAGGGAATTATCTAACTACACGCCTGGAGGCAGAAGGATTATTTTTACAATGAATAACTAAGCCCTATTTATAGACTTCAAATCCCTCTTGATCACCATGGAAGTTGCCATGCAAAGTAGAACTCTAAAGGCAATAAAATCGTGCAAGATAAGGCAACTCCAGCTGGATGCGCGCTCTGGAAAAATGCAGAGCTGAAAAGTCAGCTCTGGAAAAGCATGACAGAGCTGAAAGTCAGCTCTGGTGAGTAGGGCAGAGCTGAAAGGTCAGCTCTGGCGCCGCGCGCTCTGAAACGTACAGAGCTGAAGGGTCAGCTCTGTCATAGTTGACTCTGGCAGTTTGACTCTGGCAGTTTGACTCTGGCGTTTTACTCTGGCGTTTGACTCTGTAAAGTACAGAGCTGAAAAGTCAGCTCTGGTGGTTGACTCTGGCACTTAGCTCTACTCTGCTCTGGAGATGTCTGCTCTGCTCTGGTACAGAGCTATCTTCGCAGCTCTGGCGCGGGCCTTTAGCTCTGCAGTCCAGAGTATGCACATAAACACGATTCTTAGCCCTAAAATCTCCAAAATTTGCACTCTTTCACCTATAAAACCTAAATCTCCTGCAAAGCATAAAATAAACCATAAAACGCACAAATTTCCAGAAGATTATCTTAAAATAAGCTCACTCGAACCCCAAAATTTAGCACAATTAAGCATAAATCAGTCTCCATCTTTAAGCCACCCGATTTTTGTTGAAGTAGACTGATCTTCTTTTTAGCTTGCAGAATGATTTGCTTTGATCTCGTTTCTCCTAGCGATCTCGTTCTCCTCAAGACCCAAAATATCATCAATAATATCCAGCTCCTGAAGCTCATCCTTCAGAGCTGCCATTCCATGCTCAATGTTTCCAAATGATTTTTGATTCCATTCCTTCAATGCGGTCTTCAGGATTTTGAGTTTCTCTTTGACAGCATAGCACCTCCACCCTTCAGCATCATTCTCCTCCCAGACTTGCTTAACTGTTTCGCCGTACTCGGGGTGGGAGATCCACGCGTTGAGGAACCGGAATGGCTTCGGCCCCCAATCCACAAATTTTGTGGACAAGGATATCGGACAATGATCGGATACTGATCTTTGGAGGCCTCTGTCGATTGTGTTCGGCCACAATTTGATCCATCTATCATTAACCAAGAACCTATCTAATTTGCTCTTACACCCTCCATTCGGCTTATACTAGGTAAATTTTCTTCCTTGGGTTTTAATTTCGGTCAAATCACTCTGCTGGATGAAGGTATCGAATTTCTTTGCATCGGCTTGATCTATGAACTCGCCTCTCCCAGCACATTCCCCTGGAACCCTAATAGCATTGAAATCTCCCAAGAAGCAAAGGCACACATTGGCATTTTGTGCAGCAATAGCATGAAGTGTCTCCCAAAGTGCAACCTTCCCTGAGCTATCCACCGGTGCATAGACGTTCACGAAGCAACACTAAACACTTCCTGAAAGCCAAATCCCATTCACAACAACAGCCCCCGGGAAATCCCATTTACTAGTTGCAGCGAAGGATTCTTTGTTCCAAACACTCAAAATCCCTCCCGATCTACCAATGGAATTTCTAACAGCAAAATCAAAATTGTTTGCGCCCCCACCAATTCCTACATACAATATCTGAAAAGAATTCCATCTTAGATTCCTGGATAAAGCATAAATTAATTTTCTGATTTATAATGAAATCCCCAATATCTCTCTGTTTCACCTCGCTCCACAAGCCTCTAATATTATATGATAACACAATCATAAATTACCTGCTGCATCATCCCCAAGGGCCCTGATAGCGTCTTCACCTTCTTTTTGTGTCGCCAATTGAGCTGCCATTACTTCATCACTCTGATTGCTTGCTAGCCCAAGATTTTTGCCAAACTTCCAAATTCTCATTTCCTCATCCCCTCCTTCTTCCATCCTCCCATTGGATCTTTGGCTTTGTGTATTTCCGTTCTTACCCAACTCACCTTCAGAGTCGATCCCGACGATGAAGCTGTCCCATTTCTGTCTTTCAATTTTTTTCTTGTGTTTTCTGAACCCTTTTCGATTTTGCTCGGCGGTTCTGACCCACCAAGCTCCTTTTGTCCTTGATTTGCTTAAAGCTCCTCTTTAAAATCTCCTCTTGGTTCGCTTCCATCTTCTCGTTGGCCCTCGTGAGATTCGCCCCTTCTTCCCCAATGTTATTGACTGGTACTCTCTCTACTTCCCCTAAATTTTTGTGTTGCGACAAAAGGGGTTCCACGGCTAGGCCATCTTCGTTTGAGAGAGATATGGTCTTCAAGTTGCATTGGGCCAGTGCTCAGTAATTGGGTTCCACTCCGTGGATCACCAAAACCAAGTTCAGATGCAAAATATGGGGCCTTAATTAAACTCTCTTTCTCCCCTCTTGAATTGTTGGGCCCGTAATTACTATTAGAAAAAGTGCCCATCAAACCTGACTCTCGGCCCATTTGAGAAGGGTTAACGTTGTGCGTCTTTTTCAGAATCTGTGAAGCTGTCAACTCATCATTGTGACTCTCGCCATTCGTGCACCCAACGGTATTTTCCAATGGAGCCGAGGCATCCCCGGCCTGGGTAACTGAAATGTCATCCTCATTATCCTCGGATTCTGTGGAGTTTCCGATGAAAGTGTTCACTGGCTCCTTTGAAATTTCATCCCAAGACCACTCGGAGTCCGTCTCATCTTCCCCAGCTATCCATTTATTTTCTGAAGCCAGCACATCCTCTTCAATTTTGATTTGAAATGAAGCACCGTCGATTTTGCAATGGATGACATTATCAATGGATTGGAGACCGGTGGAAAGTTGAACCAGAGCTTCGTCCAATCTCTCTTTCAGTCTTGTTCAGTCATCTATCTTCAACACCAACCCAAACCTAGCGCATGCTAAATTGAAAAATCTTGGATTCCATGCATTAAGAGGTACCCCTGTCCATTTTGTCCACACAATTCTTTGATGGTTGACGTCCACGTTTCTCCATGGTCTCCTCTATTGGAACCAGAAGTCACTCCATTCCTTAAGCTCTTCCATGGCTGCTTCAACCGTCTTTTCACAAATACTTTGGATCAAAACCAGATTGCCGCCTAACGTCTTCACCTTAAGGTGCCCCATACATTCACAGTTTACTTCCTCTTTGATGTCATCCCAAAGGAATTCAGACTTAACAAAGCCCGTAAATGCCCCCTGGAGCCATTCCGTTTCCGATTCTAGAGATTGGAATTGAAGGGTTTCGTTTGCCTGCGGTTCATTATCTTTCTTCCCTGTTACCACCTCCCTGAAAGAAACACATTATTTTCTTCTACTCATCATTGAGACGCCAAGGGATGGTACCTTCCTCGCTCATTCGCTGCTATCTGCATTACTTCTCCAAACCGCCTCACTTTCCCTATAGAATTTTGGTTTGTAAACTCTTACGTTATAACTTCCGATCTACAGATGATTAAGTTCCCCCAGGAGCTTATCTTGATTGTCGACGTTTTTGAACCTGACAAAACCAAAAGGTCTCCTTTGAGGTCTCTTTTCTTTAGGCAGAAAACCTCAGCAGTCTTCGCAACTGACTCAAACTTTCTCTTGAGGAAGTCATTGCTACAATCTTTCGGAATATTGTTAAAGAAGAAGGTAGTCAGTTTGGCGTTTCCCAGCGGTGGTTTTCCCTTCCTTCCCTGAGTATCATTTCGGATCCAGAATCTTGCTTTTCCATTCCAGAACTCAGCTCTCCCTCTGTTTGACTTTGGGTTCCTAGGGCTCGGGAAGTTGAACTGCCTCACTGGATATCTCTCGGAATGGGTTGGAACAACCCCTCTCTTTCTCACCACTCTCCAGTCGCTCTCCATTTGATTATCTACACTGAACTATTCATAAAGAAAGTCAATTTATAATCCCCAAATGTTGTCCTACCACCACCAAGCCAACAACGTTTATATAATTCGAGAAAAAATAGTAAGAAATATTAATAGGGGAAATAATATATATATATATATATATATAATATGAGAAGGGTTAGGCTAAAATATTCTTTTAAAATCGATGATATTATGAAAAGCAAAAATAGTAAAGAAAATAAAATAAGTTTAAACAAAAAAAAGATTTATAAAGATAGAGAGGAGGGAGAAATTTTTCATGTTTTAATCTTTAAATTATAATTTTTACATTTTAAATTCAATATGTATATAAAATATATCAAATTAAAGCTCTTGTTGTGATCTTTAATTTGATATATATATATATATATATATATATATATATATACAAACAATAGGGCCGAATGGCCCTATTCAACATACAACATCAAATTTTGTCCACCATTTGAAAAAAAATAAATTTTTGCCATTTTTTGTATGTCATGACTATTCTACCCTTCTCCCTCTCTCCTCTCTCTTTCTCATCTCCCTCTTTCTCTCTCTCCAGCGGTTGCGCGGCAGCGGTGCCGAGCAGAAGTCACCGGAGCTCTCTTTCTTTCCAGTGGCTGTGCGGTAGCGGCGCCGAGCACGTAGATCTCGCGGCTTGGGCAGAAGTTATCGGAGCGGAGGATGAGGCGGCGACGGTGGATCTGATCTGATCGGCAGATGGATCTGATCTGATCTGATCGGCTTGGGCAGAAGTCATCGGAGCGGAGGATGAGGCGGCGACGTCGGATCTGGTCTGATGAGGCGGCGATGGATCTAATCTGATGAAGCGGTGGCGGTGGATCTGATCTGATCATTGCGGCGCCTCCTCCATCGACAGATTTGATCTCCGCCTCCTTCTATTTCAGCCATCGGCAGATCTGGTCAGATCTGTATTTGTGCTGCACGTATGGCACTTATGGCACTATTAGTGTCATAAGTGCACACTTCCCCCTAGGGTTTAGATATTCCATTTAGGGTTTAGATTATCCATTTGGGGTTTAGATGTTCCATTTGGGGTTTAGATTATCCATTTAGGGTTTAGATGTTCCATTTAGGGTATAAATGATGTTGTTGTTTCTGTATTTGTGCTGCATGTATGGCACTTATGGCACTATTAGTGCCATAAGTGCCCAAATGACCATTTTACTTGGTTTTATTTTGAATTTCCGTTGGCACTAAATAGTGCCATAAGTGCCAAAATGACTATTTTACTTGGTTTTTCCAAAATAAAACCAAAGTAAAATCTTGGCACTTATGGCACTAATAGTGCCATAAGTGGCTAACCCGACCCGGAACGCGACCCGCGTGCCTGATCCTACCTGGTCCGCCTCATTAAGGGTAAAAACGTCCAAATCGATAAAAATGGCCAAATTTTGTGTTTTTTCAATGTGTGGCCATAAATTGTGTTTTATGCTTCATTTTGGCTACTTCAAAATTTTACTCTATATATATATATATATATATGGAGAGGTTCAAGAAAGAACCACTAAATAAAAGAAGACTGGAGAACCATTTTCAGCCATTTGATCATCAAGATCTACGGTGGATGCATCATCTTGTTGGATGAATGCAGATCCTGGGTTCGAATTTTGGAGGGAACAATTTTATTTTTTATTTTTTTGAGTGCATTAATTTTAACAGCGAATGCATTAATTTTTAAAGTGGATGCATTAGATTTGATGGTTCTCACGTTCTCACAAATAATGTAGTTCTCTCTAGAACCACACCCTATATATATATATATATATATATATATATATATTTATAATTAGCCGAACTTCACATTTTTGAAAATTAACAAATAAAACAAAAAAAGAAGGGTTATTAGCACATAAATACACCAATTTTGAAGTAATTTTATTTTTTACACGAATTTCAAAACATGTCAAAAAATACACGAACTTGTTGGTTGTTCCTCTTTTAACACATGATCGGTTTTCACCCAAATTGAAACTTAATGTCGATACGAAAAAATCAAATATTTACAAAAAAACATCGTGAACACATCATTCCAATGTCAAAGTTTCTTTAAAAAAAATCTTCAAATTGGGTAGAATCATGAGACATGGCCGTTGTTTGTAATTATGGATATTAAGTTGAGATGTCAATATCGTCTTTTTCAAGCCACGTCTCTTTTGTTTGTCATGTAGATTTAACCTCATTCAATTAGTGTCACTGAATTGCCAAATCAATTTTAATTTGTCTGAAAATAAAATTCGTATCTAAAATTACTTCGATCAATAAGTTGATGTATTCTTTGACACTTTTTAAAGTTCAGATTAAAAATCAAAATTTGTACAAGTTTGTATATTTATACGCCAATAGCCTAAAAAGGAAATAAAAAGAAAAATATAATTTATAAATAAACCTTCACTTTTATTATAATCATATAATTACTACTCAATTTTAAAATTAATTTCAAATTGAAAGTTATATTTTTAATATATTATAGATTATAGATGTATAGATGTATAGAGAAAGGTTCAAATGATAACTCTTAAATAAAATGATAATCGAGAACCATATCAATTATTCGGTCGTAAAGATCTGTGGTGAATGCATAATCTTAATGAATTAATATAATACATGAGTTTGAATCTCAGAGGCAGCATTTCTTTTAATTTTTTTTTATCTGAATGCATTAAATTTAATACTCCTCCCATCCGCCAAAAGTATGGCACAATAACTATATTTGGCGTCCGCAAAAAGTATTCCACTTTCCTTTTAAAGCCATGGTTCCACCATCCAACTTTATATTTTATTCTTATAAACGCTATTTATTTACAAAAACCTCACCCCAAATTCAATCTCAACCACACATCTCATAAAGTGGTGGAACCCTTTCTCCACTACATCAACATCATCACCAATTTTATTAAATCATGTGCCCAGCCAAAGTGCCATACTTTTGGCGGACGGAGGGAGTAGTTAATATATTAGTTTTATAGAAAATGGAAAAAGTAGCAATTAGCCCCTATCATAGACACCATTATAGCGTCTAGCACGCTGTACTCAAGATTTGATCAATCAAGTCCACCATGTTCCAAGTTAGGCGGCGTCAGGATGCCGTTAGACGGATGGACTTAATTACACCTAAATTGAAACTTGGGGGGGGGGGGGGGAACAAACGACGCCGTTTGTAATTTTTTTTATTGCGCTGCACCTCTGCTCTCTCTGCGTCTGACTAAGGGAAGTCACTGAAGAAAGAAGTCCTAATCCGACCAGGAATCCAATCCAGCAGCAACAGGGGAAGTTACAAAGCAGTCGTCGAAATTTAAACGAAGAGAGAGGAGATCGGCAACGACGGCAGACCCATGCATGACTTTAGGCAGCGATGAATCCTACTTCTGATTGATTGACTGCACCTCCATCTCTCTCTCTCTCTGACAGCACACACGTACACCATTACCTTTCTTCCCTGCTCTGCTCATATTCTCTCTTTCTCTCTGCTCATATTCTCTCTCTCTCTCTCTCTCTCTTGTTGTAATTGAATTAATCTTAGGGACGATTGCGATTTTCTGACAGCGGAATGCTACCAATCAAATTTATCTTCGCGTCGTCGTTGGAGGAACTCCTTGTTTTCTTGCTTGTTTTTCCTATTGACTTTTTTATTCGTATATAAAATATCATTGTTTATGATGATTTCTCCTTCACATGAAGTAAAAAATCACAATCTATAGGTCTCGCTGCAGCCTAAAGTTGCGTATGGGTCTGTCGCCATCGCCTATCTCCTCCTTCTTCTCTTAAATTCTGGCGACGCAGAGAGAATGGAGGTGCAGTGCAATAAAAATAAAAAAATTTACAAACAACATCATTAGGCTCCCATGTTCCAATTTGGATGCAATTAACGCGTTAGATGGAGGGGCTTAATTGCATCCAAATTGAAACATGGAGGGTCCGATTGATCGAATTTTGAGTATAGGATGTCAGACGTCATCAAGATGTCGATGATAGGGGCTAAATTATTACTTTATGGGCCTCGTAGAAAAATGCATTATTTTCACAATAACCACACCTTTCATATAGAGAGAGCTAAGGTGTGCGTGTGTAGAATCCAGCTGCCAATAGAATGGAGAGAAGCAAGCAAAGTTTTGAAAAATGAAGGACGCAAGGCTACTGAATTCTGAAATCGTTGAAATGGAAAAGGTTTTTGTACCTTGATAAGAAATAAGTGTACATAGATGTCAGGGCTGCGTCTTTGTATGTATGCACATGCATGCACTGTTAGTTCTTCTCTCTCTCTAACTAAAAGACGAACATCGATTGGGTCCATTCTTGCTAACACTTCAATTATCGGCTTCACCATCAATTAATTTCTATTTTTATTTAATAAGTAAAAAAGAAAAGATGTGGGTCATACAAACTTTTTTATGCTGGATCGGAGGCGTTCTTCTTTGGTAAATACATTATGGTGTTTTGAGGGAACCATAGTTCGAATTCGAGAGCAATCATAACTAAATTCATATTACTATCATATTCATTTTTTTTTTTTTGGGGAAACATATTCATTAATTTAAAGTCCGACTTTATTTTACATTTTGTACATTGCCTCGAGAGGCCTCTATTTTACATAATTAATAAGATGCATCATAAGTATTTTTATCATAAAAAATATAATTTTTCTAATTTCATTATTTAATAGAACTAGCGTCCAACCCGTCGAAATTCGACGGGAATTATTTTATATCATCATTTATAAATTATTTCTTTAATTAATTTGATATGATCAAATTAAATTAGTAATATAATATTTGAAATAATATTAATCTTAATCACTTTCGCCAATTAAATGTAGGTTGTGATAATAGAAATACATTTTTATATAAATATTCATTTGATGAAGTTTATAAAAAGTTCATGTGGGGTTAAATATATTAGAAGAAAAAAATATGTAAATTTGAAGTATGATATGATGTACGATTGATGTGTCGCATTTACTGTTAATCATATATTGATAATATTTACTCTCTCCGTCCCTCAAACAATTTCCTTTTTTCTATTTTGGTTCGTCCCCAAAACATCTTCCTAACCTATTTTTTAAAATAATTTCACTAATTATTATTCTTACAATTTCACTTTTTGTGGAACTCGTTCTCCACTTTCACTAACTATCACTTGGCCTACTCGTGTAAGGCCGCTATCGTGTAAGGCGATGCAGCCCTTGTGTTGGGAACCTTTGGAATATCCTAACCCTTGTTTTGATGATACCAAAAATCATAGGACTTAATTGTAATAGACTATAATTGTTTAGAACTCAAATGTTAGAGTTCGTTTCTAGTTTAGTTTGCGGTGTCGAAGACTGAAGACGAAGGACTGAAGACTGAAGACTGCAGATACCAACTGAAGTATCAGTTGAAGACTGATTACTTAATGCGCGCAAAGGACTGATACTAAAGTCAAGTATCATTTGGACATTCCTCCTAGGACTGATCTTCCAACGTTCAGAGGAAGTCACGTACTCACAAAGTACAGCCGCATTAAATGCAGAGATCTCAAGATCTTATCTCTGCAGAGGTAATTCCTATCTGGTGGTTACTTTTCAGAGACGTCACATCTCCTGTCCATCAAAGAGAGCCGTTTCCACCCAGACAAGGAACCTCGAAGATTGAAGCCTCAGCCGAAATTCGAATTGATCTCCAACGGAACAAATCTTGAGGACGATTTACGCCAACGGATCTATTCAAGAGTTCTCCTACAAATAGCGCTCGAGGATCACTTCAACCTTCACCGATTCAACAACATAAGCTGAAGCTCTGCCGAAATTGCTACTCAGCCTTAAGCTTAAACTCCTCAAAGCTTGAATCGAAGAAGAGAATTCCAAAGCCAAAATCAGTCACTGCTGATTACATACATTCTCTTAAACCCTAGGCATATATCTGTTTACCCAAAAGCCAAAGGTCAAACTTGCTTCAAAGAACTTGTTCTTTGTAAGTATAGTTGGCACTCGTTCAAACCTCCCCCCCATAAGAGTGTTTTGAGTGATTCGGAGGTCAGAAGGGTTTTCTGACTCTGAGAGTCTTAGCACGGGTTGTGTTAAGCAAGGGAAATCCTACGCGAGTGAAGCGCGGGTACTGGAGAAGGGTTTTCTTCAGTGTACGGTTGTGTGCACCCGGCAAGTACACGGTTCGGTTTGCAGTGCACCTGTTAAGCACTTGCGGAGTGGATTGTTGGTCTGATCAACCAACTGTGGATGTAGGAAAGGGTTTTTCCGAACCACGTAAAAGTCTCTGTGTTGTTTACAGCTTTCAGTTTTACATTCTTACTTGTGTTATTTCAATTGATAAAACTGAACACTGACTAACTGCAAAGAGAAACCATAACCAACAACTTACTCCACCGAGGCTATTTCAAAAGTAAGTTTAATTTTCGCTGCGTATGATATCGGTCTGACTGAACTATCCTCTGATAGTCAGGAAGAGTGATATCATCTCTGTTTTAGCAAACACGACTGAAGCCCTTACTTGCATCAGTTAAGTTCCAGCAACTTAACTGATAACTCTTTACTGAAGAGCTTTCAGTATCAGTCGTCAACCCTGTTTGGTCAAAACTGATTTCAGTAAAATAGGCGTCTTTGTTTGCATGTAAAGTTTCGTTTTGATCTCTGACTGAGATCCCTCTGATTGAGGTCGGTAGATTAATTTGAAAATAGCCTATAGGTGTATTTCCCCCCCTCCATACACCTATTCGAGACCCTCAGGACCTAACAATTGGTATCAGAGCAGGTTGTTCGCAAGAACTACCTGTATCTGACTAGGTTCTAATTGAACTAGATCCTTTATCTTAAAGGTCTCAAAAAAGTTCTCTCTTTCTTTTTGTGCTTGCTATTTGTTCTATCTGCTGTTATCTGTTCTCTTTTTTTTTTATGGAGACTAACCACAGCAGATTATATTATCTACCTATGTTTAGTATTGAAAAATACGACATATGGAAGTTTAGGCTTGAAAGCTTCCTCACCGCCCAACATTGCCTAATGTGGGAAGTCATCACCAACGGACCAATCACCATCACCGAAACTGTCAAAAGGGTTCCTGTTGATCCACAACAAGATCCTTGCGATGAGGTCCAGCCCAAGCAAAAAGCAGACTTCACCACCGAAGAAAGGAAGCAAGATGAGCTAGACAACCTCGCCAAAAGCATCATCTCCGGCACCGTTCCCGACAAGCATGTCATGAAGATCATCAAGTGCGGAACTGCAAAGGAGATGTGGGACATCCTGGAAAGAATGTGCGTAGGTTCTGAGGAAATCAAGGAGAATAAGCTATCTATAGCTTGTCAGAAGTTCGACTCCTTTCTCATGCTCAAGAATGAATCTGTCGAAGAAATGGAACTTAGATTCAACCAAATTTTGAATGAAGTTCAATCCATTTCTAAAGACAAATACACTCAACGAGAAATCAACCTGAAGATTCTTCGAGCACTGCCACGTGGAGAATGGCAGATCTACTTAGTCGCTCATCAGCATAAGCCAGGATTCAGTCAGCTCCCGACAAACAAGCTTTTCTCCGATCTCATGGCAAATGAGTTCGACCTTCTGAGAAATCTTGGAAACAAGAAGGCTGAAGGATCAGACGAAGATGGTCCATCAACCTCAAGAGGAGTTGCACTGAAGGCCTCAACAAGAGAAGGCAAGAAGCAGATCAAGGAACCAACGGAACTCAACCCAAAGGACTTCTTCAGTCAATATGCATTGTTGATTGAAAGATTCAACAAGATGGAGTCCAAGTTCCGGAAGTACAGAAGGTTCCACAAGCAGCACTACAAAGGAAAGTAAAGAGAAAGCAACCCCAGACATTCCACAGATCGAAGCGGAGAAAGGAAGTCAGCCGCTTACGACATCAAAGACATGGAATGCTTTGGATGTAGAAAGAAAGGGCACTTTCGACATGAATGCCCTGATCTGACTCAAGCTGAGCGCAGAGAACTGAGAGCTAAGAAAGATCGCAGCTTTTCAAAGAAGAAAGCGATGGTTGCTGACGATGCTGACTCTTCCAAAGACACATCATAATCATCCGACTTCGACAGTTCCAGCTCAGACGATGAGAGCCGAGCCCTGATGGCCAATGAATCAGAAAGCATGGCTGACAACAGCTACGACAATGGAATGAATGGCTCAGAGGTAATCTCTCACTCAAAAACTCCTTATACTGATAACTTCCTGATGCTTTCAGGAGACCACTCAGAATTTGGAGATAGCTCATCCTATGAAACTGACGAGTTTGATCAGCTCATGACTGATCACTGTCAGTTGAGAAAAATGTTCGAAGATCTCCTCAAGCATAATTAGAAATTGGACAAGGAGATCAATGATGAACGAGCTAAGAATCAGACAATCATCTACTTTCCGGATGAAACTTGTCTTGATCAGCTAATCATGGAGAACAGCCGACTGGAGGAAAAGCTCAGAAACTCCAACTCAGAATGTGAGAAAGCATGTCATGAGATCAAGAGGCTCAATCACAAGCTGGAAGAAACAGTCAAGAATTGCATGATGCAGTCTCCCATGATGAGAAACTTTCCATCGAAAGGCCTTGTTAAAAGCATTGGAGGAAAGGTTGCAGCTGACAAAGGAAAGAAGATCATGATCATTTCAAAGGACGATCCTTCTGAAATCACAACATCAGAAGAATCAAGAGATCATGATATGGATGAAGTTCGCAAGCGCAGACTGATGGCTAGATCAAATGTTCCACCTCCACGGAGCTATAGACGAGCAAAGGAGGCCCCCAACCAGATCACCCTACTGAGAAGACTGGAAAGCAGATTTCAGTCAAAGATCGGGGAAGGAACATCAGGAGTCAAAAAGAATCTTCCTCACCAATCCAGGGGGAAGAAAGGCCACGACAGTCAAAGACTGACATCAGTTCAGTTTCAGAAGGAACAACATCCATGGAGACCAAACACGGCTGAGTCTAGACGAGCTAAGCGACATCCACAACGACAAGCAACTGGACGTCAGACAAGTCTCCATAAGTCTACAAAGACTCGAGTATCTCAAGGAAGATACTTCGCCGAGCAAAGAAGACCTCAACCACTCATCAGACAGAATTGCTACAAGAGTGAGGCCTTCAAAGGAATTTCTCAACAGAAGAATGCTCATGTGCCAACTGAAGCGCCAACGACGTCAATCAGATAATCAACAAAGCACAAGAGATCAGCCAGACCAATTCTGAAGCAGATATGGGTTCCAAAGGGAACTCGAACTAACATCGAATGACCCAAAGCTTGATTGGGTGCCTGAAGCTACTCTTCTTGCAGGTCAATATCAGGAAACACAAAAAGAAGGAAGAGGTTAGAGCTTCAATCAGAACGTGGTATCTGGATAGTGGCTGCTCGAAGCACATGACGGGCTATAAAGAGTATCTGTCTCAGTATGTTGAGAAAGCTGGATCCAAAGTTGCATTCAGAGATAACTCAATCGGAGAAACAAAAGGCTACGGTGTGCTCATAATGGGTAACGCCAGTATCAGTAATGTTAGCTTTGTTTCTGGTCTTAAACATAACTTGTTGTCTGTGAGTCAATTTTGTGACAGCGGTTTCACAGTGAAAATCAAGAAAGTTGAATTCACTGTTAGAAATAATCAAAAGAAGGTGGTTCTGAAAGGATTCAGACAAGGGAGTCTCTACGTCGTTTCTTGGAAGACAGCCCTCCAAAAACATGCCTCATCAGCAAGAGCAGCTCGGATCTCAACTGGCTGTGGCACAAGAGACTCAACCATCTCAACTTCAAGACGATCAACAAACTTGCTAAACATCAACTGGTAGAAGGTCTTCCTTCTATTGTGTTTCAGAAGAAGCAAGAATGTGAAGCATGCCAAAGAGGAAAGCAGACACGAATGTCATTCAAGTCAAAGTCAGGACACTCCTCTGAAAGGGTTCTGCATCTACTTCACATGGATCTGTTTGGCCCGATCACTCCAAGAAGCTACAATGGTAGGAAGTACACCTTAGTAGTTTTGGATGATTATTCACGACATACTTAGGTTATCTTTCTCTTCAAGAAGAAAGAGACGCTGGAGGTACTTGCCAAAGCTGCTGAGAAGACTGAGCGTTGAAAAGTAAGTCAACATCATCAGCATCAGATCAGATCGTGGGACTGAGTTCCTCAATACTGTCATTCGTGAGTATTGTGATGAACAAGGAATCAGTCATCAAACTTCTGCAGCAAGAACTCCACAGCAGAACGGAGTTGCAGAAAGAAGAAACCGGTCTTTGAAGGAAGCAGCAAGGACTATGCTAGCCGAATCAAAACTTCCCTTGAAGTTTTGGGCCGAAGCAGTCAACAACAGCATGTTACACGTAGAATCGCTCCTTCCTCACTCACAGACATGGAAAAACTCCGTACGAGCTATAGAAGAATGGAAAGCCTTCAATTGCCTACTTTCATGCTTTCGGTTCTAAGTGTTTCATCCACATCAATGAAAAGAAGAGGTTAAACACTTTCGATAGCAAGGCTGATCCAGGAGTCTTCCTTGGATACTCTGGAACAGAACGTTCAAGCAAAGCATATCGAGTGTTTAACTCTCAAACTCTTTGTGTTGAAGAAACACCTCATGTGATCTTTGATGAGTCTACAGATGATTTCAGGGAACAAGAAGCTGAAAAGTGTGTCCAAAACACTGAAGGTTCCAAAGCTGAAATCCACAACACCGAGCCCTCTACTGTCTTGGTGTGGGGACCAGGTAAAGATGAAGATACTGAGATGCTTCAGTATCAGAAGATCAACCAAAGGTCTGAAGTTCAGACTGGAGCCAATACATATGGCATCAGTCAAGGGGAAACTCCAGTTGCTGAAGATCGAGTTGAACGTGGTGAAGCAGATCCAGCTCAACTCTCCCCTGCTCCAGAAGGTGCTCAACACCTCAGAACTATTCTAACCGAAGAAGCCCCACCATCTCCAGAAGAAATCAAGAAGTATCGAAGATGGTTTGAACTCCACTCAAAGGAGAACATCATTGGAGAACCATCAGATGGCGTCAAGACTCGGAGATCAATGTGCAACCTCGTCTTCGACATCAACCAGAACTGCATCAACGAAGATAAGATTTTTAGCTGTTTCTTATCATCTACAAAGCCCAAGGATATTGAAGAAGCTCTGAAGTCTACTCATTGGGTCATCGCAATGCTAGAAGAACTAAATGAATTCAACCGGAATTCAGTTTGGGAGCTTGTGGATCGACCAGACGATGCAAAGGTGATTGGCTTGAAATGGATTTTCAAGAACAAGGAAGACGAAGAAGGAAACGTTGTGAGAAATAAAGCAAGGCTTGTGGCTAAAGGATACAGTCAAGAAGAAGGAATCGACTACGACGAGACGTTCGCTCCAGTTGCTAGATTGGAAGCAGTCAGACTCTTCTTAGCCTTCGCAGCTCACAAAGGTTTCAAGGTACACCAAATGGATGTCAAATGTGCATTTCTCAATAGAGTGCTCACAGATGAAGTCTATGTAGAACAACCTCCAGGGTTTGAGGTTGTTGGACCAGAAAAGGTATGATACTCTCTCGGACTATCTTGTTGAACAAGATTTCAAGAAAGGATCTGTGGACAGAACTCTGTTCACTCTCAAAGAAGGAGAAGATCTCTTGCTTGTTCAGATTTATGTCGATGACATAATTTTCGGATCCAAATCCGAACACATGTGCAAGAAGTTTGCTGGCATCATGACCAACAAGTTTCAAATGTCCATGATGGGAGAAATGAATTTCTTTCTCGGATTGCAAGTCAAGCAGACCAATGAAGGAATACTGATCAGTCAGTCCAAGTATGTCAAGGAACTGATCGCCAAGTTCGGTATTCAGCCCATGAAGTCAGTCAAGATTCCAATGAACACAAACTGGAAAGTTGATCCAGGTTCAGAAGGAAAATCTGTCTCTTCGACGAAGTACAGAGAAATCATTGGATCTTTGCTGTATTTGACTGCGAGCAGACCAGACATCGCATTTGCAGTCGGGGTATGTGCGAGATATCAATCAGATCCAAAGGAAGCTCATTTGGATGCAGCAAAGCGGATTCTAAGATATCTTAAAGGCACACCCAATTTAGGATTGTGGTATCCAGCAGACGATGACATCAAGCTCACCGGGTACTCAGACTCAGACTTCGGTGGATGCAAGCTTGATCACAAATCAACCTCCGGAACATGTCAATTCCTCGCAACAAGCTCATTTCATGGTTTTCAAAGAAGCAGACTTCAATCGCCACTTCTACAACTGAAGCTGAATATGTTGCTGCCGGAAGCTGCTGCTCACAAATCCTGTGGTTAGTCCATCAACTAAAGGACTATGGGATAGACGAAAAGGAAGTTCCTATCTATTGCGACAGCTCCAGTGCTATTGCAATCTCCCAGAATCCAGTTCATCACACCAGAGTTAAACATATTGCTATTCGACATCACTTTATCCGTGATCATGTCGAAAAGAAGAATATCTCTGTGGAATGGATTCCCACTGCTGTTTAGAGAGCGGACCTGCTGACCAAGGCTCTTCCAGAAGAGAGGTTCATTGATCTATGTGGAAAGATCGGCCTCATCAACCCTGAAGAGTGATGCTGTGTTTGAAGACTTTCTCAAACAGTCATGATTGACTGGTGGTCACCAACTGCTGATTCTACGACGTGGAAAGCAATGAAGTCTGAACGCTCATCTGAAGAAGAAGACATCCTGATGAATCAACCAGGATCAAGTGGTATCAACTGACTACAATGTTCAGTTGATCAGTAAGTATTTTTAAAAGCTTACTTTTAAAATCAGTTATTTCAGTTTAGAGTTTTGTGTTTTTAGTTCAAAAACTTTTCTCTAACTGATCAGTTTCTTTCAAAAACTTTAACTGATTGTTGGAAAATGGAATATCCGAGAAGGACAAAAATCTTTAAAAAGGGGAAATCTGCTTTGATTGAACTTGTCCTGATCTTTTACCAAAAATCTTTCCAACATTTTTGCCTCTGCAATAAAATTTCTTGAGAAGCTCATTGACATGACAGAATGCAATGATGTCTTTCAACTTTTTGAAGACACAGTCCCTCGCAGTGACGGCGGACGCGAACTTTTTCTTCAAATGCATTTTAGGCACAGTTTTCGAAAAATTTTCATCTTCTCACATGGTTCACATCTTGTCTATTTATACCATGTTGTCTTCTCAATTTTTCTGCATCAACTAACAACTCTCCACAGCCTTCACTGTGAGAATTTTTTTTCAATATTTCCAAAGTTGCAGAGAAAAATTAGTTCCGACGAAAGGAGAAATCTATGACTGCAAAGTCATGGAGTGGAAGAATGACGCTCACATACCTGGTCTTCACCGGACCCTTCCACTGGATCTCAACGTCTCTCCGACGTCAAAGTTTGCTCTACCCTCACTTGTATCCAGCAGGAGCTCACTGCCATCCGGCGCAATATCGACACTGCTAGTCCTCACGACTACCACTGATTCGATTTTTCATCTTCACCTCCTCCTTCCCCCATGTATGACGAGGCGCGCTTTGATATACTTCTTTCATCAAAGCCTCGCCATGCATTTCCTTCACTTCTTCTCCCCACTTCTCGCACTCTTATAATTCTTATCTTCTCGTCTGTCTATTCGCCCTCCGGATTGTATGCATAGCTGCATCTCATGTTTATCTCTAACATGCTATGCATACTTTCCTTTCCTTCACCCTGCTCTTCTTCATCTCTCCGTCTCCTTCGCTTCTCCATCTCTCTTCTCATCTCTCCACCTCTCCACTGGCGTCCTCTTCCTTCTGCATCTCGGGATCAATTCTCCATTTCCAAGCTCTCCCACGAATGCTTGGGAATCAGAGTTGAAGTCCCATCCTATCATAGCCTCCATCGTCAGCTCTCTTTTTGATGTTGCCAAAAAGGGGGAAAGTCAGAAGTCAGAGAGAAACCTTACCTGCCCTAAGGTTACTCCTGTCCTCTAGCTCTTGACTGATGATGGGACAGCAAAGGATCACCAGAAGTTGTAAGGACGACGTTCCAGTAAAGACCTCAAATCAACGGAACACAAGGGAGAGTGGAACAAGCTTAGGAACACGAAGACAGAAGATGAAGATCAAGAAGTTCAAGGCGCAGCCAAGCAGACTGCTGGAGTCCATGGGTTTCCCATGATGTTTTTGTTTTTCTTTTTTCTCCAATGTAAGTCGTGCTCTGTACCGAGACTGATGAATTATCAGTCTTTTTTTTAATAAAAATAACTTCTTTTTGATCTCAACCTGAAGACAATGACTCTTTGTCCAGGCTCTGATTATGGTTTTTCTGTCTTCTCCTTGTTCTGTTTTAGAACTATTTTCGTTCTTACTCTAAGTACAAGTTTTTAGGTTCTATTGTTAAGGGGGAACTGTTTTCACCCCATGTTTAGAACTTGTACTGTGAGTTCAGTCTTTTTGCTGTCTAGAACTGCTGTGTGGTTTTGGCATCATCAAAAAGGGGGAAATTGTTGGGAACCTTTGGAACATCCTAACCCTTGTTTTGATGATACCAAAAATCATAGGACTTAATTGTAATAGACTAGAATTGTTTAGAACTCAAGTGTTAGAGTTCGTTTCTAGTTTAGTTTGCGGTGTCGAAGACTGAAGACTGAAGACTGAAGAACGAAGGACTGAAGACTGAAGACTGCAGATACCAACTGAAGTATCAGTTGAAGACTGATTACTTAATGCGCGCAAATGACTGATACTAAAGTCAAGTATCAGTTGGACATTCCTCCTAGGACTGATCTTCCAACGTTCAGAGGAAGCCACGTACTCACAAAGTACAACCGCATTAAATGCAGAGATCTCAGGATCTTATCTCTGCAGAGGTAATTCCTATCTGGTGGTTACTTTTTAGAGACGTCACATCTCCTGTCCATCATAGAGAGCCGTTTCCACCCAGACAAGGAACCTTGAAGATTGAAGCCTCAGCCAAAATTCGAATTGCTCTCCAACGAAAGAAATCTTGAGGACGATTTACGCCAACGGATCTATTCAAGAGTTCTCCTACAAATAACGCTCGAGTATCACTTCAACCTTCACCGATTCAACAACATAAGCTGAAGCTCTGCCGAAATTGCTACTCAGCCTTAAGCTTAAACTCCCCAAAGCTTGAATCGAAGAAGAGAATTCCAAAGCCAAAATCAGTCACTGCTGATTACATACATTCTCTTAGACCCTAGGCATATATCTGTTTACCCAGAAGCCAAAGGTCAAACTTGCTTCAAAGAACTTGTTCTTTGTAAGTATAGTTGGCACTCGTTCAAATCTCCCCCCCCATAAGAGTGTTTTGAGTGATTCGGAGGTCAGAAGGGTTTTCTGACTCTGAGAGTCTTAGCACGGGTTGTGTTAAGCAAGGGAAATACTACGCGAGTGAAGCGCGGGTACTGGAGAAGGGTTTTCTTCAGTGTACGGTTGTGTGCACCCGGCAAGCACACGGTTCGGTTTGCAGTGCACCTGTTAAGCACTTGCGGAGTGGATCGTTGGTCTGATCAACCAACCGTGGATGTAGGAAAGGGTTTTTTCGAACCACGTAAAAGTCTCTGTGTTGTTTACAGCTTTCAGTTTTACATTCTTACTTGTGTTATTTCAATTGATAAAACTGAACATTGACTAACTGCAAAGAGAAACCATAATCAACAACTTGCTCCACCGAGGCTTTTTCGAAACTAAGTTTAATTTCCGCTGCGTATGATATCGGTCTGACTGAACTATCCTCTGATAGTCAGGAAGAGTGATATCATCTCTGTTTTAGCAAACACAACTGAAGCCCTTACTTGCATCAGTTAAGTTCCAGCAACTTAAATGATAACTCTTTACCGAAGAGCTTTCAGTATCAGTCGTCAACCCTGTTTGGTCAAAACTGATTTCAGTTAAACAGGCGTCTTTGTTTGCATGTAAAGTTTCGTTTTGATCTCTGACTGAGATCCCTCTGATTGAGGTCGGTTGATTAATTTGAAAATAGCCTATAGGTGTATTCCCCCCCCATACACCTATTCGAGACCCTCAGGACCTAAAACCTTGCCTACACGAGGGCTACACGTTCTAACGTGTAGCCCATTTGGCCGTTGATGAAAGGCGCGTTTAAAAAAAATAGAAAATTCATTTTTTTGAATTTAAAATTTGAAGGCAGCTTTGATTACCTCGGTTTGCGTGCAAATTTGACCGGTCGATTTTTTTTTTTAATTTTTTCTTCTCTTTATATTCTCTTTTCCTCATTCTTATTCCTCACTTTCACTCCACAATTCTCCTATTTCAATCTACACCTTTTAAGCCTTTTCTTATTTTTTCTTCCGACAATGGCGGAATCCGACCACGGTTCTTCGTCTAATTCATCCGACGATGTAGCTCACGCAATCATGAAGGAGATAGAGTTGCAGAAACAATTGCTTGCTCAAATCTACACCTAACTGGCGTCGGAGCCGGGATGTGTTAAACGTCCCCAGTCTTACGTCCACCGTGATCGTGAGGATGCCCATCTACGTCTTATGCAAGACTACTTCAACGACAATCCGACGTACAGACCTACATTTTTCCGACGACGTTTTCGAATGCAGAAGGAGCTTGTTCTTGCACATTGTCGAGGCTGTTCAAGGTGAAGATACTTACTTCCAGCTGACCACTGATGCAATAGGTCGGGACTCTCTCTCTCTCCTTTGCAGAAATGCACGTCGGCTATCCGCCAATTAGCCACCGGCATCAGTGCAGATACTTTTGACGAGTATCTCAAAGTCGCCGACTCTACCGAGCGTCTATGCCTCAAGAAGTTTTGCAAGGCTGTCATCCGGGCTTTCGGAGCCCATTATCTGCGCCGTCCAACGCCGGAGGACATCACACGCCTTACTCAGATGCACGAGGCGCGACATGGATTTCCCGGGATGCTCGAGAGTCTTGATTGTATGCATTGGGGATGAAAGAATTGCCCTAAGGCGTAGCACGACGCATATACACGCGGTGATCAAGGGGAACCAAGCTTGATCTTCGAGGCCGTTGCATCCCACGATCTGTGAATTTGGCATGCCTTCTTCGGTGTCGCTGGTTCGAACAACGACATCAACGTTCTCAATCAGTTGCCTCTCTTCGCCGACGTGTTGGATGGAACGGCCCAGATGGGCTACTACTTGTGCGACGACATATATCCGTAGTGGAGTTACTTCGTCAAGAGTCCACCGATGGCAACAAATCAGAAGAAGGCGAGGTTCAAGAAGATGCAAGAATCAGCACGAAAGGATGTCGAACGTGCCTTTGGAGTCCTTCAAGCTCGGTAGGGAATCATTCGCAGTCCCGCGCGTAATTGGTACCTGGAGCACCTCCGGGACCTCATGTTGTGTTGCATCATTCTCCACAACATGATTGTGGAGCACGAAGGTGAAGGAGCAACCAATTGGAGAGATGACGACGCGAGACATGGGGTGTCTAGCAGTGACTCGACGGAGAGTGGTCGAGCAACCCTAGTTTCCTTCGAGGAATATGTGCAAAGAGATACCCTTATCCGAGATAGGCAGTTGCACGCCGCGCTCCAATATGATTTAATGGTGCATGTTTGGGCACGTTTCGGACCTCTAGGGCCGGAATAGTTATTTGTAGGATTTGTTTTATTTTATTAAGTTTTATGTAATTTTTAAGATTTCAAGATTAATGCAATTTAAATTTGAAGTAAATTGTGTGATTTAAATTTATGCAATTAAACTTAAATGAAAAATGGAAAAATCAAAACTAAAAAAATCATGTAGGCTATCATGTAACACCAATGCATCCTCTTTACACCATGTGGTCCCCCCTCATAAAGTAAGCTATCATGTAACACCAATGCAGATGCTCTTACAATTTCACTTTTGTGAGACTCATTCTTCACTTATCAAATGCATAACTAACTTTTATTGAAACCCGTTTCATCCTCTCTTAGGAAGATGTTTGGGGGACGGAGGGAGTATTAAGTTTGTTCAAATTCTTTAAATTTGACGGATAAGAAATAATTTAATTAAACATATGTCATCTGAGTATCATCTCATATGGACCTAATAAGACCAGATAATAATATGAAGCTCTAAAGACCACATACGACATTTGAACGTCAAAATTTTGAAAATCATATTCTTTGGAGTTTGAAATACCACATCTGAATTTTGAGCATCATCTTGTATGGAGCTTGAAGATTATAACTTACTTGTAAGTATCATTTTTGTCTAGAATTTGTGAAACTATAATTAAGTTATGAGAATAATCTCGTCTCAAACTTTAAACAACATCGTCAAATTTGAATTCATATTCAATCATATATATATATATATATATATATATAGTTAATTATTTAAGTAAATACATCATATATAAATGTATTATATATATACATATTAATTTGTGAGTATGATGTGATAAACTTAAACTAATATTATATAATAAAATAAAATACAAATATAAATCTTTTTTAGATATGGAAATTGATTAAAAATTTAGAAAAAAATAAGAACGAATGAAAATTGAAGAAAATTAAAATAGAGTGATTATACGGCGCCACATATGATATGATTTATTTTGCTATTATATATATATATATATATATATGAATGGGATCATATAGATCCCAATGCTTATAATAGATCCCTAGATCCAAATCTTGACCACACATTTATGACATGTGGCGCATCAAGATGGTGACACGTGGCAAGGAGCTTCCAAGCATTCCAAGGCAAAATCTGGAGGGGTAAAATTGGAATGTAATTTTCGGATTTAATAATTAAAAAAATATATATATTTTTTTAGATTTTCTCAAAATAGATATATTTTAGATGCATATAGTTTCACACAAAGATGCATAAAGTTTTCACATGAAATGCATAACTTTGAACAGAAAAATGCATTTAATTTTTCCAGTTTTGGTATTTTCACCACCCCACCCCATACCACCCCCCAATTCAGCCCACACCACCCCCCCAACCCTCCCCATTACCACCCCCCAAACATTTAACTCCTTTCGGCCAAAGATAAGCTAATGCTTATCCCACATTGATTAATTAACATGAATTAGTTCAGCACATAAGTTATTACATTGATACATGTAATAATTATGTGCACAAGAGACATGTTGCGAAGCCTACATGCGTACCACCACCGTCGTTTATGTGAACTTTGTTCTTGGTAATTAGTAATTTAGGCTAGACATTTAACTCCTTTCGGCCAAAGAGATCGTGGCCCAATACATTGGGCATGTTCGTGCACATGTGTTAGGACACAAAAAGATATCCAACCTCCTAGTTTTGATGATACCAAAACCATCAGAATGCTTCGCTTGTCTTTATTTTTCTTGCAGGTCCAAGTGTGTTAGTCCTCTCAAGCCTTGACTAAAGCTGCAAAGACTGAAGGTTAATGACAACACAACTGAAGTATACCCAGCTGGACAAATAGAAGGATGCATCCCAACTGAAGTCATCAGTCACCAGTCGAAGATATTCATGCAATGCAATACCAGTATTGAACTAAAGTGTGAATCAAGCATCAGTCGACTTTCTGCATCTAACTGAAGTAAAAGAGTATCAGATACGCCGCATTAAATGCTCAAGTACAACAATATTAAATGTCGAAGATTTGAAGATCGTCCTTGCAAGTACCAGAGCTTTCCTTTGCGTGTAAAGATGCAGAAACACCATACTCCGAGGACCAGACAATTCAAATATCTATCAAAAGGAGTATCCGAAGATTGCCACCTCAGCCCAAGAAGCGACATCCTCTCACAACGACAGAAATCCTGAACACCATCTCTCCAACGGATCTATTCAAGACTTCAGCCTATAAATAGTGCTTGAGGAACAACTGCAATCTTCATCGATTCGAAGACATACGCTAAAGCTCTGTCGAATTAAAGAGCTAGCATTTCCATAGATAGATAGATTTCGAATCGAAGAAGAGAGTAATCATCGTTGTAAAATCAGTCTAGCTGATTATCTAAACTCTCTTAATAGACTAGGCACTTCATGTTTTATCTTAAGCCTAGAATTGATTACTCGAGAGCCTGTTCTCAGTAGTCTTAGTTGGAAGAGTCCAAACCCCTTTTCGACCGAGAGAAAAGCGAGTTTGAGTGGTTGTTGTTTAGCACTAGTAAACTAAACAGTACGGTCCATAGGCACCAGGTAAGCCAAGTGGTTGTTGTTTAGTACCAGAAAACTAAACAAGACGGTTACCTTGGCACCAGTTAAGCTAAGAGGGAGTTCAGATTAAAGGTTCTGTCTCCAAAGACCTTAGCATTCGTTGTGTGGACACGAGAGTGTCAGGGCGCGCTAAGTGTAAAATCCAACCAAGAGTGGTGTTGGTAGGTTTGCTGTGCACCTGAAGCATTAGCCCAGAGTGTTTGTCAGACTAATCATCTGGCCGTGGATGTAGGAATGTTGTTTTCGAACCACGTAAAAATTCTTGTGTTCTTTATCTGCTTTCAATTATTCATTTGTCTGTGCTAAAACTGTTTTCAACTGAACTGGATGAACTGAAAAATACAACTAAGGATTTTACAAGTGGCAAACTCTTTTCTAAAGGTTATTCGCATTAAGTTTAAATTCCGCTGCTGAGTTGTTAGTGTAATTGAACTATTTAATTAATAGTCGGCTAGACTGATAACTCTACTCTGTTCACAAACTCTAGACTGAAGTCTTACGTGGATATCAGTTAAAGCCGAGTGCTCAACTAATATCAAATTACTAAAGATACTTTAGTATCAGTCTACGACCAGTTTCTGTACTGGAACTTGGTTAGTTTGTTAGAGCCTTGCGAAAAATAGCATTCAGGTGTATTCCCTCCCCATACACCTATCCAGTCAACCCTCCGGGACCCCAACAACATGGGAACCCATCCATCCAATAACTAGTCAGGAGAGCCCAGATCTCTCATAACTACACCAGAAGTTGTTCCCACAATTATCAGAAACGTTCTGTCATAATGGGATAAGTAGGGGTTACGCCCTCCGACGTGTTGATGTGACAACGTGGGTTAGAACCAGTAACCTCCCCGTCATGATGAGACGACAAGGATAACGTCAGTAACCTCCCAGTGTGTCTTAATTTTGTAGGTTCATATCATTATGGGACTTTAAGCCGGCAAGCTCCACATCATTGTAGATTGTGCCTATAAATAAGACAACCACTCATGCATCATCACCCCAATTGAAAATCTTGCATACAAAGCTCTCTATATACTCTCACTTCATATTGTCGAAGCTTTGCTCTCGCTTCACTTTAGTTCGTTGTAGCTTCTCGACCTGCGGTTGTTGCTACCTACGAGACGAAGTTGTTTCGTCTTTGGGGATGGGACACCAATCCTTGAACACTACTGGGGCGTATCTTGTCTTGCGGATAGAGGAACTCTTTCACTCGGCTTATAGCTCTTGATCCTTTGAGTTAGTTTAGTTGTAATTTTCATTTCATTTGTAATATCATCTTCTCCATTTATGTTTTTATACTATATTACACTCGCAAGCTTTACATTTCCAACACATACTCTAAGATTTAGTTCAATCAAGCACTCAAATATACATAAACTAAGTATTGAATTAGAAATATATAGCTAGAGCTTCCAATCGATCTAACCCAATGAGTTTCGAGCTGGCCTTATCGAGTTACAGGTCATTTGGTTGAAATTTTTTTGGACTAGAATTCTTAACGCTAACCCTAAACATTTGGATTTCGGGCTAACATGTCAGGCCATTCGGACTTGAAATTTATATACAATTAAATTAGGGTTATTATTGTCTAAATACTCCAACTTTAGGCGTAGTCTGGTTTTGCACATGAACTTTGAAATGAGTCTAAAAATACATAAACTTTAATGTTGTAGCAATTTTACCACTCATAACACTCACTTTTCTATTGTTTTTAGTGTTATTATGATGTCAATTTTATTGGAAATTGAGTGTTGGATAGTTGTTTTGTACTTATATTATTTTATCTTGTCAAATATGATATGTGCTCGTATTTTGATGAATTGTACAGAAATATTGAGTCTGAATTTGGACGAGTGATCTTAATGAAAGTTGTAGATCATCTCGATTCGAGTTCGTGGGAACAAACAGATCACAAATCAAAGTTAGGACGAGAAAGATATGACTAAAACAAAAAAGTCGCACACAATAGTGAATAGTGTCCGACGGAAATTTCCGAATTTTTGGAATTTTTTGAAATCTCGGGATTTTATCAGTATTTGCGAGTTCTATACTATATTTATCCCTTGTACCTATATATAGATCTTTTTCTTGATCTATTAGACATCTTTCTTCACTTTTTTTCTCTCTCTTTTCTTATTTTTTTTTCAGTTTTACATTAAGAATTTTATTGATTATTAATAAATTAGGTTTATTTTTCCTGCAAGATTCAAGATTTCAATATTCAAGTTGTTACTTCATACTTCATTCAGGGTTTTATTAATTTCAATTATTTCTATTGCTTTCATGTTTATTATGCTTTTAATTTATTTTATGATGTTTGGTTAGTTCTTTAATTGATTTTAAGATTTGTAAATAGTTAATGATTCATAATTCATGTTGCTTGATTTCTTGTGGATTATCTGACCAATAATTTGTATGTGTAGCTATTCGGTTTGAGACTTAGCAGAAATTACTGTTTAGCCGATTCAGAAATGTGTGATATGATTTTAGCCTTGAGACCTAGCGCAGATAGGTGGATCATAGAGAGCTATTCTTGTGAGATTTTGGGAGTTAATAGATTTTCTTGAGACTTAGCGAAGATAGAGAATTTATTAATCTACTATCATATGCTGCTCTAGCGACAATGTTTGATTATATTTGTGATATCTCATCAGGACTGTATTAAACCGATAATTAGGATTAATAGGTTCATTATGTGAATTTGATTAATGAATTTACTTCCCTATGATCAGTGCTTTTATTATCTGATTTTCTATTTGATTTTTATTTGCTTTTTCTTGAGTTTAGTTTTTTCCATTCATCTTTTTTGTATTTGCCTGAATATTACTAAAGAATTACTCCCTCCGTCCACAATTTAATGCCCTGTTTGGCTTTAAAAAACTGTCCACAAATTAATGCCCTGTTTTGCTTTTTGTACCATTTTACTCTCCTACTTTTTCTATATTTACTATCCTTTGCCACTAATGGACCCACCTTCAAACACCTTTTTCACTTTTATATTCTATATTACTACACATCACTTTATCACTTTAGTCAACTACCTTTATCACTTTAGTCAACTACCCTTATATTTCACCACAACACCTTTTTCAGCTTTCTTAGTCTCCGTGCCCACACCCAAATAGGGCATTAAATTGTGGACGGAGGGAGTATTAGGATTACTTAAAGTAGTTTCACCTATCAATCCTTGTGGATACGATACTTGATTGCTATATATTAGTTGTGATATTTAATTTGTTGCTAATAAATTAGTGATCAATTTTTTGGCGCCGTTGCCGGGGATCGAACCCGGGTCACCCACGTGACAGGCGAAAATACTTACCACTATAAATTCAATTTCTAGACATTTGAATTTTACAAAAATCCAACAATTTTCAATTTTAGTGTTTTGTAAATCCTCTTGAACCGACATTGGTTAGAGATGTCCTATACGACGCCATTTTTAAAACGTCCAATAAGTACACGTCAACATTCCAACTTGCCACGTCAGCTTTAATTCAAACGAAAATTAAATTTATTGTAAAATTGCTACAACATTATAGTTCATGTATTTTTTATTTCTTTCAAAGTTTATGTGCAAAATCAACTACCTCCAAAGTTGGTGTATTTTAAAGTTAATAACCCCAAAAATTAACTAGTATATTTCTTTTGATGATTCTATATTTGTGAGTGATATTTTAAAATGGACTTATATAATAATTAATGTGTAATTCTTAAGGCATAAGAAATACATTCATTTTTCGTAAGGAACTAGTTTATCGTTTTTAATTTTTACATCTAAACATTTTATGGTAAGAATTAGACCAAAAAACACAAAATAAAATAAAATAATGAGTATAACTTTTGAATTTGAATCAAAATACATTTCACCAACATTTGAAAAAAAATCTTATTATACTAATAAAAGAAGGAATGAAGTCTAAAAATAAATAATGATAAAATTTTCATTTAATGAATCCAACACACCCGTTATTGGATCAGCTCTATTTTACATGGGTTATTTTTGTACCAATCCTATCACGTTATCAGGACTATTCGATTATGGACCATTTGATTGGAATTTTTTCGTATTGTAAATTTTCAAGTCTAACTTTCTAAAAGTGACAGTCTATTCAGATTAATCTGTAGATTTCAAACTAAATTGATATCCTTGTACATTGCCCAGTGATTTTAATGATCCAAATTATTAATAAAATAATAGATCGATTTTAAGAAGAATTAAATATGCTCTTATCTGATGCATTGGATGTAGAAATTATGTTCTCAAATAAGTAAATAAATATTGATTTTTTCAAAAGAATAAATAATTTTAAAAATTACGTGATGATTGTATTTGTATCTAATATCTATGGCTTTAAATATAAACCATATTTTTGCAACCAATTTACGAACACAAATATTGAAATTTATAAGTGATAATTATCGATTAACTAGCATTTCAGCATTTGCATCCCGTGCAATGCACGGCAAAATATTTTTAGCTTTTATATTTATATAAAATTAATACTAATTCAATTATTATACTTATAAATATAATAAAAAAAATTAATTTTAATTGAATATCTTTGAATTGAATATTGAAAAAATAAAATAGAATTCACAATTATAAAATTCGATATTGAAAAACAAAAAAAATAAGTTAAAAAAATTCAAAATATACTAATTAAAAAAAATAAATAATAGATTTAATTAAAAAAGATGAGAGAGGAGAGAGAAATTTATAAAACTTTAATATTTAAACAAATTGAAATTTTACATTTTAAATCAAATATTTTCATAAAATATCATATTAAAGCTTTTATCATGATCTTTAATTTGATATGCATATTAAATTTTTTATAATTAATTGAATTTCACAATTTTGGAAAGAAATGTAACAACAAATAAGAAGTTAAAGAAAATGAAAATAAAAAGAAAAATACATAGTTTAAACATAAACCTTCAATTTTATTATAACTACAAAATTGCCACTCAATTTTAAAATTAATTTGGAATTGATTTCAAATTGAAAACTCTCTTTTTAATATAGTATAGATAGATTAAATAAAATAAACATTTAAATATATTTATTTTTATAAATAATTGAGCAGTTAAACATTTCTGTATATATATGCAAGTGCCTATATTTGCAGTGCCTCAGGTGGGATAAATTGTAGTATAATATATAAATGGATTCTCAGAAGATATGTCCAGCTACTGCGCAATTATTATAGGAGATGGCATCTTTACCTTTCGGCATTTCTCGGATTCAATTAGGAAAATTGCCATGAAATTCTTGCCATAAACAGAAAACTCAAAAGTTCATAATAAAAGCAGATGTATAAAAACAGAAAGCGGTCGAAAAGCTATAAAATCCATATAGAAAAAGTTGATTATTGCTAACTTTTTGCATATCGCATCGATTAATTGCATAAACTCAAAAAACATATAAAGTACATAAAATCAAATTAAGATCTTGAAGATGAATTTACGCTCACACGCTTCTTTTTCAGTTGCGTTTACTTTGAGAAAAATTGAGAGAAAACATATATTTTCATCATTTTCACATGTTTACTATGATATAAAATTTCTTTGGACAGTATGAAGTATTTTCTCGATCAACTCATTTTTTTTAATGTTAAATAATATTCCCCCGTCCACAAAGATTGTGTGTTTTCTTTTTATGGAAACCTTCTTTATACTTTAAACCTCATTCACATTCAATATTTATAAAATATCCACCCTTTACTTTTATAATTTGGTAGGCCCAATACTACCCTTTAACACTAAATTAAAATCACTTTTTTCAATTTTTTTTTATTAAAACTCGTGCCTTCCACTCCACTCCACCACCAGTCTTTATGGACGGAGGGAGTTTTATCTTTAAATAATAATATAAAAATAGTTTCCAATATTTTCTTATGGGTAAATATCATATTAAACCTTGAATTATTCTCACTTTATCAAAAATACCCTGGAAGTTTTGAAATGCTCAAGTATCAAGGTTTCATCAAAATTATCTTGCATCTATTTTCCGGTCACCAGAAATGTGACGTGGCTCGCCGGATGACACAGTGTAATTTAAATTCCATTTTTTTAATCCATGTCATTTTATATTCTGTTTCTTTAATCTATGTCAACCATACTCTCCCTCCCTCTCTCTCTCTCTCTCTCTCTCTCTCTCTCTCTCTCTCTCTCTTTTCCGTTGACTGTCGCCGGCCTCGCCGCCTCCTCTTCTTCCCTTCCTCTTTCTTTTCTCTCATTCCTACATCTAATTCCCCAAATTCTAAAATCCAATTCCTAGGTTTTCTGCCTCTCTTCTCCCCCTGAAACTCGCCCCTCCGGCGAGTTCCGCCTTCGCCGCTGCTGTCCTCGTCGCACTATCACTGGAGGCCATTTATTTGTTCCTTTCTTCTACCTCACAAACCCAGTAGCAGTACCATATATTTGTCCTCAACCGTTGATGCCTCTAATGGAAGGCCCCGATTTGGGAATGGAAGATGACGAATGAAGCTAAGGAGTGCTACTGGGAAATCATTTGAGAGTGGTTCAGACTGCAGAGAAATGTGGAGTCATCAATGTCGTTGTACATTCCGCCAGCGCAGCGCCAGAATTTGTGCCTTCTCCTCGGGGTTTTGGGGTGCCCGCTCGTCCCCATTCCCATCTGCAACAACCCCCTTTCCACCCTCCACATTAAAAACATCCCCCTCGTTAGTCCCAATTAATATTTAATTTGTAATTAATTCCATCTCCAACAATTAATTAATTGATTTCGCCCTTAATTTGCAGGAGACCTCCACGGCCTACTACATAATTCAGCAGTACCTGGCCGCTGCCAGTTGCCTCAAGCAGCGCCGCTGCGCCAAGAACATGTACGCCTCAGGGATGGTCAAGCTCATACGCTGCGAGATGGAGATTTCCACGCGCAAAAATGTCAGGACCATGGGCTCGCGCACTGGTAAGAATGGCCCGAGATGTGATCGCTCGAGCTGGCCGTCGCCGGAAACAAGGTGGTCACCGGATAATTTGTATAGAATTTGGGGAATTAGATGTCGAAAGAGAAGAAAGAAAGAGGAAGGGAAGAAGAGGAGCCAGCCTCACCGCGCCGGAGGCGGCGAAAACGAACGACACTCACCGGAGAGAGAGAGAGAGAGACGGTAGACAAAGGGGGAGAGGAGTATGGATGACATGGATTAAAAAAATAGAATATAAAATGACATGAATTAAAAAAATTAGAATTTAATTACACTGTGTCATCCGGCGAGCCACGTCACGTTTCTGGTGACCGGAAAATAGATGCAGGATATATTTGATAAAATCCTAATATTTTGAGGGTTTAGAGAGCATTTCGAAACTTTCAGGGTATTTTTGATAAAGTGCGAATAGTTCAAGGTTTAATATGATATTTACCATTTTCGTATCTTTTCTTATTCATCATTTTTTAATAAAAATTTTACAACTAATTTGACCTCACCCTAATTAGTAAATGCCCAAGTGTGGGCGTGTAATGTATAAAATGTGGATGGTTCGCTACCTTGTCTTTCACAAATGATAAGTTCTTAGTGAGATTCGAATCTGAAATAGTAAATACTGAATAATATCATTGATCGGATTTGAACTTCGAACAGATTCAAACATAAAAGTGTTGAAGATATTAAAACTTAAGACCTTTGTCTCGAAATAACTCACTCTATCACTAAACAATCTTCAAAGAAACTGATAATATGCTTCATAATATATATATATATATATATATATATATATATATATATATATATATATATATGGTTAATTGCATGAAAATACATGAACCTTAGTCACTTTTCCATTTTGCACACCGACTTTGAAATCTACATTTTAAACCATGAACTTTGAATTCGTTCCAATTTTTCCTTAAAATTGATTTACCCCCAATTTGGTCATGAGGTGGCGCCTATGTGGCAGCCAGAAGTGTGCCTCATAACCGCCAGTCCGATATGTTAAATGACATCATTTTTAATAGTGATAAACGACATCGTTTCTCACTGAATCGTTGAATATTTAGGTTAAATATGAAGGACTTATCCCAATTCATTCCTATTTCGTTGCTGAATATAGGGTTCGTCAGCAAATCAGGTGAAATGCCCTCATCGTCTGCGACTTCCAGCCAATGTCACTTAGAAATGAACTCATGGAATTGCCATTGTACAGCTCCGGTCAAAAAAGAGATCTCAAGGACTGCCAAGAATCCTGGGCGCGAATTTTACTACTGTGCTTATGGATCGGTAGGTTAATTTGGATTAGTTCTTCACCTCCTCTTGATTTTGTTGCACTTGTGTTAATTATTTCAAATTTGTTGTAGTGTAACTATTTTGAATGGGTTGATTCTCAACCAAGGTCATCCATCATCTTCTTCATTCGTACATGAGAACTGCTGCGAAAAGATAAACTTTTGGATTGAGAAATACTTCAAGATTTCTGACTCAAATGTTGTCTTCTTGAAGCATAATCATGAGCTAAGAGTGCAACTCGCCATTTTGGAGGCTGCAAAAAAGGGAAATGAGAGACAGATTGTAGTTTAACGCTTTGTCATTGTTGGGCTTTTGGTGATTGTGTTAGGTCTAATGTTTAGATAGGTTGTGGAGGTGGCATTTTCTTTGATTTTGCTGGGCTAATGTTTAGATAGATTGTAGTTTAATCCATGACATTTTGTATGATCTTGAACCTTTTGTAATGACATTAGCAGAATTTGGTGGAATATTGAAGCCTGTGAAATAGCCATTTTGTGTTTAACATTATAATTTGCAAACAAAAAACAAAACATCTGCCAATAAGAAATATTGACTGAAATAGTGATTCATTGATAGAAGATGATCTGCCAACCAAAAAACACAGCAGTATTCATAAGTTAATAGTACATAACATTTGCAAACAGTCACTGACTTTGTTCCATCAACATTTTACAAACACAAAATGGACTAATCTAGTGCTTAGGTTTCTTGTGATTCTTGTGTTGGAGCTGACCCTGTTGGAGCAGTTGGAGCAGATTGTGTGTTGGAAGATCCTACTCCAGATGCTTGGCTTCCACTAGTTGTAGACCTTGTGTTGGGACGGGGTGGTACGAAAGTTGCTCGGGCACTCCTTGAAGACATCTACATAAGCAATAAATTTGAGTTAGTACAAATGGTAACAAATGAAGTGAAGGAAGTATTTTGAAATGATTTTTGGAACATACATTGACATATATGTTCCCTGTCCCTTGAGCAACATATGTCCCAAGTTCTTTTAAGGCCGTGTTTCTTTCTCTCATGATTGTGCTTGTGGAAGCATTTGTATGTGTTGTTGAATGTAAGGTGGGGGCTGGACCAGTGGAAGCAGGATCAGTTGAGATAGGAGTTGGAGTAGTGTCTTCATTCATGGCTGATGTAGCATTTTTCTTTGTGGTGCGCCGCTTCCTTTCCTTTGTAGGCCTCTCACTGCATGTGAGAGGATGCTTCCTTGGCCTACCTCTTGGCTTCTGTAAAATTCAAACATTTATCATGTAAGAAAATTAAGACAATGACAGATTACAAATTTAAGTTATTAATCCAACCTGATTTCCTTCTTCTCTAACCACCTCTTCGTTTTTGCAAGACCTTGCATTGTGACCAACTTGAAGGCACTTTTGACATGTCATCATAATCCCAATTCTTTTCAGCCTTGTGTTGTTGTTTGGATCCCTTTCATCTACATCTCTTCTCCTATTCTTTTTTGGCCTTCCTGGCATAGCCCTGATCAATGGAGGTTGCACGGGATAACCAACACCCTTTGGCCACATTTTTTCCCCATTGATAGGCTCTAAGCCATATGCATAAGCCTTCAAGTATTTTTCCACGGAGTAGCATTCATGCACATACTCTGTGGGTTCCTCCTTCATAAAATGCAAGGCTGCTATGGCATGCTTGCAAGGTATCCCACTGCCTACAACTACAACTCCTTTCACCTAACTGAACCACAAACCTATCATCATAACAACTTACTTCAAATTTGCCCCCTAAACCAGGATGGGCTCGGCACATTCTGGCATCATATCTCAGTTTGTCAAGTTTTTTCCTAATGTTTGGGCATATTTTTTCAGTACTATCAGCCACCAACCCCAGCTTTTTATACTGTCTTCCCCTTAAAGCAATCCTAATGTCTTCTAACATGGTGATTATGTGCTTAGCCCTAGCTTTCACTATATAGCCATTAAATGTCTCAGAGACACTATTATCAACCATATCAGATAGACAATGTGTAGAGATAAAGCATCTACAAAACCTGTGGTACTCCCTGTTGATAAAATCTGTGTGTGCTACATGACTCTCAGCTTTCATCTCCTCCATAGCTAAGTCAAACTCCTTTTGATATGATGCACGTACTGCTCTCCAAAAAAGATTCTTTAGTGTTGCTCCTTTGTGTGTTTTCTTCTAGTTACAGTAGACATGTCTTGCACAATTTCTATGTTCAGCAAATGGTGCAAGACTTGCCACTGCATTTTGTAGTCCCTATCAAAAGACCATTACAACAATGTTGTAAGTACTCAAGCAGACTTTATGCATAATGTAACAACATGAACAAAGAGTTAAATTACCTTCTGTTGATCAGATATGAAGCTGATCCCCAAACCATCTGTGACACCCAACTCCTCAAGCAAGATTTTTAGAAACCAGCTCCAACACTCTTCGTTTTCAGCCTCTACAACAGCCCAGGCTACTGGAAACATCTGATTGTTTCCATCCTTAGAAACTGCACATAAACGTTGTCCACCCAAATAGATTTTCAGAAAACAGCCATCAAGTCCAATTATTCTCCTACATCCTTCCATGAACCCCTTTTCTTAATGCACTGAAGCCAATATAAAGCCCCCTAAATACTGAATCATCACCTAATAGAAGCTCAAACCTCCCTTCTTTATCCACCCTCATCAACTCTGACATATAAGACCTCAATGAATTATAGTGTTTCTTAACTGACCCCCTTAACAACTCTAAAGCATGAGTTTTTGCCCTATATAGTCTCCCCAAAGAGGGTTGTATAGAGAATCTAATGTTGACATCCAATGCCATCTCTTGAACCTACATGCAGAGCCTCAATCTGAACACATCAATGTATTGCTTTGCTAACCACTTGTGATCTGCCAACTTGTTGTGAATGTCAAAAAGGCAGGTGTGCTCACCAACAAGCACTTTAAGAGCAAAAGTACATTGGTCTTTGATGACAGACACCCATAGCACCTCCAGATACATGGTGGTCTACACTTAGCATCTAGTTGGTTTTTACTAACTCTCCTAAACCGAATAGGATAACCCTTCAGTATAGCCCAGCTTCTAAGAGCTTCTTTGCATTGATAACCATTTTCAAACCTTAACCCTATCTGTACTATCAAGTCCTTGTGATTGCACCTAGGGTCATACATGATTCTAGGCAATCTCTTAGGTCTTTCTTCCTCATCTGTGGAATCAGACACCACATCTCCATCAGATACAATGTAATCAGATAGCATTCCCTCATCTCCTTCAGTGTTACTACCCCTTGGATCAGTACTCCTACCCTCACTCATAGATACATCATCTGGCAAGTCTCCCTCTTCTCTTTCTTGTACTACCCCTTCCACTAGTCTTAGGTTCAATCTAGCCTCCCTATACTCTTCATCATCAGAGCCCAGTTCATTGTCACTTAATGAATCATCTGTTTCATATTGTTCACCATCCTCAGGAGGAATGTAGTCATTATCCTCAGGATCTGTTTCTATAATAGGCTCATCAACTAAAGTTCTAGCAACCTGCTTCTCCTTACCCTTTTTCTTGGGTGTAGTCTCCATTGGAAAATTATTCTCTCCCAATCCTAAGACCTTCCTACTTCTAGCTCTAGGAGAGGTTCTTACTGAAACAGTACCATGTTCTTCAACTATGGCCTTCTTACTTCTACTAATGGGAGAAGTTCCCACTAGCTTATTCACTTTCTTCTTCTCGGGTTTACTCAACTTCTCTTTCCCCTTTCCTACTGTCTTTCCTTTCCCCACTTCACCTGCATCCTCTTTCCCCATTTCTAATGGCTTCTCTATCCTCAATTGTAAAGGCTTCTCACTCCCCTGTTCAACAGTTTTATCACTACCCAATTTACCATTGTCTACATACACACTACAAAATTTATTCTTGCACAGACTTATATTAAGCATTTTCATAACATCAACATCATTGTGTATGTCAAAAAATGCAAGTGTCCTAGGTGCTTTCCAAGCAAGGCAATCCCAACTTGCATACCCAAATTCACGCACTAATTCCTCTAAATCAAAGAAACCAAATCTATCCATATCTTGCATGCTGAGATCTGCCTTACCCCCAAGATACATTCTTGCACACCCCACGGTAGTAAATTTTCCCCCATGATGTATATAAATCCCAAATTCGTCATCACTGCATAGAATTAAAAGAATAGCAAAAATTTCAGGAATTAATCATTTCTAACTGCATTCATCAAAATTACTCCAATTTACTCCAATTTTCCTACATCTAAACACGAAAAAAAATCCTAATTCGTGGAAATCGACTACAATTTATAGAGTTTACCTACGAACTACTGGACAAAAGCAAAAAAAAGCGCGCAATTAAAAATGACCTACCTGTCTGCCATTGATGTTAAAGTATTCCTCGATATGTCGACACCAACCACGTTCTCCACTGTCGATTACACGAAAGCTGGGACCACCTCTTCGTCAAGGATCTCCGTGTAGCTGTTGACCTTCAACCCTCGGTGAAAATGGCGTCTCCTTAGTTTTTACAGTTGTAAAATTGCAAATGCCCTAATCTAAGTGGTTAATTCGAAAGAGTGATGAAAAACGACGTCGTCACATGCCTAAACGTGGTGTTTTGACAACCGCGATCAAAACGACGTCGTGTTCGTCGTGACACGTAGAATTAAAAATAGACACATCAGACATCCAACTGGCACTATTAAGGACATGTAAGATTTCCGATGACCGGAGGTGAATTTTAAGGAAAATTTGGAACGAATTCAAAGTTCATGGTTTAAAATATAAATTTCAAAGTCGGTGTGCAGAATGGAAAAGTGACTAAAGTTCGTGTATTTTTATGCAATTAACCCATATATATATATACATATATATATATAATAATAATAATAATAATAATAATAATAATAATAATAATAATAATAATAATAATAATAATAATAATAATAATAATAATAATAATAATTGTATATTATACAAATATCATTGTAAGCCTAGAACTCTAGAAAAAATATATATTGGTCATCTCCATAAGATGTATTTTAAGGGCTCGTTTGGTACGCAGTATCGGATAAGGTGTAATATGTTTGATTGTGATATCTTTTACTATATATAATATTAATATCATGTTTGATACAATGCATAATTAAAATATCTGTAAATTGACGAGCTCAAGTTTTGTGCTCTTTTTCTTAGTTGTGTCTAGGTCTAGATCGAGTCTATGTGTGTGTTTTTGCCTATTTTTTGTGTCTGGCAGGACACTTGTTTGGCATGGCCTTGTGGATACTATAATGGGCAAAATGGAGCAAATCTGATGAGAAAAGGGAAGACACCTGATAACACTCATGCTTCCATGGTTTTTAATATTCATATGATGTCAATTTTATAGGGAATTGAGTGTTTGATGATTGTTTTGTGCTTAAAATGCTTTATCTTGTGAAATTTGATCATTGCTCAGATTTTGATGAATTTTACAGAAATATGGAGTCTGAATTTGGACCAATGGTCTTAATGAAAGTTGTAGTTCGTCTTGATACAAGTTCATAGACGCAAACAGTTTGTAAATCCGAGTTCGGAAGGAAGATATGACTGAAGCAAGAAAGTCGCGCGCAGTAGTGAATAGTGCCCGACGGGAATTTCCGAATTTTCCGGATTTTGCGGGTTTTTTGGATTTTATCACTATTTTCAAGCTCTGTACTGTATTTACCCCATGTGCCTATAAATAGATCGTCTTTTGACCTATTTAGGTTTCCCAACTTTATTTTCTCAGTTGGATAGCTTTTAATTTTCATTGTTTTTCAGTTTTTAGAGCTTGGATTGGATTTCTGCAAGGATTGAAGATTCAAGATTATTCTTCCAGTTTTATTCAGAGTTTTTATTTAATTCAGTTATTTCAATTGTTTTGTTTTTAATTGTATTTATGTTTTCCTTCGCTATATCTGGCTAGGTTTTTAATCTGATTCTAGGGTTTGTAATAGTTAACTGAATTCATGTGATTAATTTGTTAATACCTTTTTGCCTTCCAGTTTATGATTCATAATTCCTTGTGCTTGAATTCTTGTAAATTATCTGATCAATAGTTTGCATGTGTAACTATTCGGTTTGAGACCTAGCGGAGATAACTGTTTAGCGGATTTAGGAATGTATGATATGATTTTAACCTTGAGACCTAGCGGAGATAGGTGGATCATAGAGAGCTATTCTTATGTGCTTTTAGGAGTTAGTAGATTTTCTAGAGACCTAACAGAGATAGAGAATTTACTAATCTACGATCGTTGCTTCTCTAGCGAGAGTAATTGATTAAATGTGTGATCTCTTATCATAACTGGATTAAACTGGTAATTAGGATTAATAGATTGATTGTGTGAATTTGGTTAATGACTTTACTTCCCTAGGATCAGTCGTTTTATTATTTGATTTATCCCTGTTGTTATTTGCTTTGTGTTATTCTAAATTTCAATTCAATCATTATTTTTCTGTTGCCTGGATATTGTGAAAATTTGAATTGGGAATATTTAGAGTTATTTTGTTTATCAGTCCCTGAGGATGCGATACTCGACTACTTTTTATCTGCTACAGTTGTACTGTGTTAGTTGCAGTTTACGAACGTTGCTAATAAATTAGTGATCAACACCTTCAAGTCTAACGAAGCCTGCAAGTTAGATGCAATCCAAAGATCGAGAGTCACATGTGTTGACCTGCTGGGATGATGTTGATCGAGTATGTAGTACTGCTCAGAGAAGGAGTTCAATTACGTCCTGGATAGTTGCAGCTAAGGCTATTTGTCGCTGACCAAGAGATTGGCCTAACTTATGCTCAGAAATCAGCATCCACCACGAGAGGTGTCGAAGGCATGTGGAAGGGCAGAATGAAGACAGGAATGGTGAACAGAGGAACAATACATCATGACCAGACGTCCAGGGCTAGACGCTGACGTGGCAGATCCAATGCATGAAGAAGATGCGTGAGAATATTCTTTTTCCCATGAGCTGAGAGGATATGAACGAAAGCTTGAAGATATGCACGGATCGAAGGGTGGAGTTTTATCAAAGGTAGAGTCCTTGCACTTGTGGACTCTTCTCGGGCAGAAGAAGAACACTCCAGCCGGAGTTGAAAAAACCCTAGCTCCGTGTTGGCCTTTGGCCCACGCCTAGATCTCTATATATATATATCTGTTCCCATTGCATGGTTAAGTAGGGAGGAGTGGGGGCTAGTACCGAAAACAATCTTTTATTTTCTGCATTTAGTTTATGTTTAAGTCCCAGTTTGGGCAAGACGTTTAGTTTATGCTTTATGTTGGCAGCGTAACATCCTGACCATTTTTCGTATTAAGTAAGTTTACTTTATTTTATTTCAATCTCTTATTTATCTTTTGTTTTTGCAATTTACTTTATGTCTTGCTAAGTTTATAAATCTGGGCAAGGCATAAATGATGTGGATATGAACTTATAAACTCCTGAGGTTAATTGTGTGCTTAAATAAATCAACTCTTAAAAAGTATTTAACAAAATAAATATTTAAATTATTTATAAATTATAAAAATAAGCTTTAAAAGTCTATAAATTCTTCGAAAAATAAACTTTTCAACTTCAACGAATTTTTTCATAATCTTGTAAGTAACAAACATTTTACAAAAAATAATATTATCGTGTTTTGTTATTCTTGTTATATACCATTTCAATTTCACATCTCTTTAATTTTCTTTCTCTAGTTATGATTTTCTTTCTGTAACTCGCATTTATTTTTCTAACTTATAAGCTCAATTATCTAAATATTTTGATAAGTTGTAAGTTATTGAGACATTTCATCTTATAAGCTTTCTGATGACTTTAATTCCATTTTGTTAAAATTGAATTCTATGATTAAAATAAATATAAAATTTCAAAATAATTTTTTTTATCAAATTTAAATTCAAAAATTATACTTCCTCAGTCCCCGAAATGTTATCCTAATTTGCCATTTTGGTTCGTACGTCCACAAAAAAATATCCTTATCTATTTTTAGTAAATTTGTGGGTCTCTTTCTCCACTCACTAACTTTATAACTTTTTTTCATTTTTATTCATTTGTGGGCCCTTTCTGCACTAACTAAATAAACAACACATTTTTTTCTTAAAATTCGTGCCTCCTTCTCTTAGGAGAACATTTCATGGACGGATGGAGTAATGATTAAGATTACAGTAATTAAAATTTGAATTGAGTTGGATATGACCGAATCGTGCCCAAATGTGCTCGATTAAATCTTTCTGGAAGTAGTGGTGGACTTGTTTATCATGAATGCTTATATATCGAGCCAAATACGTTTAGAATTTTGACGGAGCTCATTGCGTAGCTTGATGAGTATTACTCGACGCCTCGTTGTTTCCCTCATCTTCCCATTTCATAACTTTTTTTCCTTCACCATCGATTACCATGTTGTGCAAAATAATGCATGCAAACATGATATCGCTGAGATGTTTCTTCTTCCATAGCCAAGCAGGACATTTGATAATAGCGCAATGTGAATAAAGAACGTCAAAAGCTCGTTTTATGTCATTTCTTGCAGCTTATTTTATCACTTTGAACCCCTTCTTCTTCAATCGTAAATGGAAGACTTTAGACGAATATTGGCTAATCTGGATAAATGTAATCGGTTAAGTAGTATCCCACGATGAAGTGAGAGTTGTTGGTATCGAATTACACCAATTGTAGGGCCTTTCCATAATAACACAGTTAAACAACAACGACTAGTTGAACACATTGATACCGTTGTTTGAATTGGGGACACCAAACAAAGCATGTCAGATCCACAGATCTTGGGATGCAACTACCTCAAGGATAATCGTCGGTTTGTCGTGATCACCTCGTGTGTAAGCTCCGCTGAAGATGCGAACGGTGCATCGACAGAAAGTCTTCAACGCCTCTAAGCTCGTCGACTGAGCAATACACAGATACTCGTCGTATTGATTGGTGGCCCTGCTATTTGCGAGTTGTTGAATTGTTATCGTACATTTCTGCAACGGGGTGAAGTTGGCTCACCTAGTTATGCCTCATTGCTGTTGGAAGTAATCATCCGACTGTAGCGCATTGACGATGCGCATTAATAAGGATCTCCTCATACGAAAACGTCGCTGGAAAAATTGCTTCACCCCATAGTGCGTCGGAGGCGAAGTAATACTGATGAAGGCATTCACTAGCGTGACGCTCGCGAAGAATGAATTTTCTTTTCTTTCCTTTTTTTTCCATAGAGGGCTCTTCGACATTAAATGATTCGTCGCCTTCAAAAACGTGCTCATAAGCCTAAATATTTCTTTGTTAGAATCAATGGTCGTAGCATCATGAGTAGAAGATTTAGAAAAAAGATGACATTTTTGTAAGAAATATGGAGTAGGATAAGAGAATAGAATGAATTAGATGTAAAAAATTGAATGAAATGAGTGAGTTTTTATAGAGAATTCTTAGACTAAAAAAATAGGATTTTTTTTTTGAATGACTGAATTAATTATGAAAAATGAAAAATCCAATGTCGACGGTCAATTATTAATTTAAAATTTGATTTTATTTTTATTAATGGCTTGTGCATGGTACGCGCCTTATATTAAACCCTTAAGCTTGGCTTTTATCCTCGCGCCCGCCATCAAGCTCTGGGGCGCACCAATGGATCTGGGCTTGCCGAGGGCTAGCTCGAGCCTCCTTGCAGTTGCTGTAAGAGCTTTATGAGTTTTCTAAAATAAGTTTAGCTAGCCAAACATCCCTTAGAGGGATGAAGTGCATATTGAATCAAATTTTTTTGCTTTTTGTAATAATGTGGATAAGTCACAATTGCTATCCGAAATGTATATACTGCTACATAAAACTTCGCATTTTATGTAATAATAAATCCGAAATCATTATGTAATTAAAGTTTAATTTGGGCCTAACCGGTTAAACATTATCATATAAAAAAGAGCAACTTTGTAGCATCACTTCCTTAAAAAAAAAAATCCTTCTAGAGAAAAGAGAGAAATCAATTGCATGAAGACTGAAACAGGAGCAGATGTACCCACATTCTCCATCAAAAAAATTAAAGAAACGTATATTTATCCCAGAAATCCAAAGACAGGTTGAGGAGAGATGGAGATGAAATATAATAATAGAAAAATGAGAATAAATTAGGGTAGTCGTAGCCTCGAGCCCCGATTGGTAGAAAAGGGATGAAGAGTTCAAAAAAGAAAACAGTGGTAATACTGTTAAAATTAGATAGTTAATTAATTGGGTAGGAACAAAAGGAATAAGAAGAGGTAATTGAAACTAAACAAACAAGTGAGGCAACAGTGGATGTATAAATGAAATCTTGTATTTAGAAACTTTGATCAGTTATATGTCAAAATGCGCCTGCTCTGATTCGAAGAGACAACACAATCGCCATATTCAATTCATCTCTCACAACTGTACACAATCAATCCCATGCCATATAGAGAGAGACAGAGCTAGAGAGATGGAGAGGGGCTCCCGCTCATGAATTGTGGGTTTTTGAAGCAGACTGTTGAGAAATTAAGAGAGAGAAGAAGAAGAAGAAAGAGTCAAAAGGGCATTCACTGTGTCTCATTTTTTGACATATGTCCTCACTTTATTCGCCCTTAATTGCGTATATGAGTACACACTACCTTATACTTTGTATGTATGTATGTATAAACATTGTATGGTATCCACACTGTACATATGAATCCAAACCCTACAGAATATAGATAGACACACACACACACACACACACACGAGAGCGAGAGAGAGAGAGAGAGAGAGAGCTCCACACTACATTGATGCAGCATAGAAATGGGTCCATAGTCCTCTAAATGAATTCAAAACCTTTTTCTGTAAGGACACGATCCGGGTCTGCCGCTCCTCTCACCACTGTCCCCCCCTTCTTCTTCTTCTTCTTCTTCTTCTTCTTCTTCTTCTTCTCTCTCTCATTCAATTAACTAATAGCGAAGAAATTCCGGGCTGCTTGTAGTTCGATTTCGCTCTAAATTAACATGGAAGATCAATACGGCATGGCCGATCTGCGCCAGTACATCAGCAGCCGCCCTTTATTCCCCCCAATCCCGCCGCCGCCGGACTTGCTATCCGCCCACCGCGGCGGCCTCAACCCCTACGACATGCTCATCTTCCGCTCAGATTCCGTCGCCACCGCTAACAACAACAACGCGGGGGGCGCCGCCGCCTCCAGCAGCGCCGGCTTCGGGGGCTTCGAGAGCGGCCTCAACGGCGGCGACAGCGGCGCGGGGAGATGGCCGCGGCAGGAAACGCTGACTCTTCTGGAGATCAGATCGAGACTCGACCCCAAATTCAAGGAGGCCAATCAAAAGGGCCCCTTGTGGGATGAAGTCTCAAGGTACGTTGTTTATATAATAGCAATGTCATAAGCATTTTATATATCAATTTCAGTTTAACCTAATTTTCGAGTTCACCAACATTCTAGGTTTCCCCAAAAAAATTGTGCATTTGATTATTCTATATATATATCAACATACACATGCACCAGAGATAAATTGAACATCTAACCTAGTAGTATCCGCTAGCTAATTGCCCACAGCATTAATTCTTGATGCAAAATCTGAACTCGAATATATGCTTTCATGGCTGGTTTGTGTGGCTGGAGAGAGCTTTCCTTTCTCTGTTGTTTTTTCATACTATAGTCGCCATTTCTCCACTTTCCCTTTTCCAAAACTACTTTTCTTGGTTATTACATTTACGAATTATTTTAATTAACAAAATGCCAGCAGCTTAGATCGAAGTCCAGTTCAAGATTTCAGCAAATTAAATAGATTTTTTTACATTTAATTTGCTTTATTCCAGTGACAGTCAGCTTGCATCACTCAGTTTCTGCAAGATTATTTCGGGCAACAAATTTTCCCACTTTCCGGCTGCAACAAAGATTGTTTTTTTGGGTGTTTCTAGTAAACGTTTATTTGGAGTTATTTATATTGTAGCTAGAAACGACGAGACTCAGAAATTAAACCCACAAATTATGTATTTATTATGTATGAATAGTCGCATTCCAAATGGGGCTGCTCTACACCACTGAATCCTCAAAAACACATGAGTTTCTCCATCCTCAGCAAACATCAATATCACATGAAGATTTTGCCTAGCTTCAATACACAAACTAGGGTTCACTTTACTGCCAGATCTTCATTTATTGATTCTCCCATTCAAATTAACATCTTGAATGGTTTTTAAATCAAAAATCAGGATAATGTCTGAGGAGCATGGATATAATAGGAGCGGCAAGAAATGCCGAGAGAAATTCGAGAATTTGTACAAATATTACAAGAAGACCAAAGAAGGCAAGGCTGGGAGACAAGACGGCAAGCACTACAGATTCTTCAGGCAGCTCGAAGCCCTCTACGGCGGCGAACCTCACACTACTTCAGCTTCAATGTCCGAAGCCGCCGGCAGTTATCACGTCAGTTTCCCAAACAAGAGCGCGTTGTTATCGGCCCCGAAGCTCTCCGACACGAGCCTCAGCCTCTCGAACTACTCCGAAGCCGAGACGAGCTCATCCGACGACAGCGACGAGGGGAAGATGATGATTAAGAAGAGAGGAGGGTGGAAGGTGAAGATTAGGGAATTCATCGACGTGCAGATGAAGAAATTGATGGACAAGCAGGAGGCGTGGATGGAGAAGATGATGAAGGCCATGGAGGAGAAGGAGCGGGAGAGGGCCATGAGAGAGGAGGAGTGGAGGAAGCACGACGCCGCCCGGATAGAGAGAGAGCACAAGTTCTGGGCTAGCGAGCGCGCCTGGATCGAGGCCCGCGACGCCGCCCTCATGGACGCCTTGCACAAACTCACCGCCGGCAAAGACGCCGCCGAGAGCAACGACGACGGCGGCAGCGAGACCATGGCGGACTGGGCCGAGTGCGAGGTCAATCGGCTGATCCAGCTGATGGAGGGGAAATTGGAGGCGGAGGAGATGGTTTGGGAGGAGATCGCCACCAAGATGGCCTGCTTCGGACATGACAGGAGCGCGGCGGCGTGCAAGGACAAGTGGGAAAGCATTCACACTTATGCGCTGAAATGCGGCAGCAAGAAGAGGAAGGATACCTCCAAAGGCGCCACCTATTTCACCGGAGTTTACTGTGATACTCAGACTAGTGAGCAAGGGAATATCAGCTTGAATAATAATCACGATCATGGCAGCTCGTCGCCGAATCCTAATACGGCGGCGGCCGCGGCAATGAGCGAGAGCTGCTTCAGGTACTTCATGGGAGATGCTTATGGAAGGATCATCGGCTGATGCTGGATGCTTCTAGAACCCTCTTAATAACTTGGTGAAAATCTAACTAGCTACGTACATGGTTAGTTTGAAGACCTAATTCATTATAGGTGATCGCCTGCACTTTGTAGTAATATTAATTTGAGCTTTTCATTATGTGTTTTTTTTCCCCTTTTGGATGCTGGAATAACTTTTGGGAGGAACTGATTTAATTTTTTTATTTTTATTAACATGTGGTTGTTTGGCGTGAATGTAATTTGTTTTTACTGTTTGACAGCTGCATTAAGATGAACTTTAAGATTTATTTTCTGTTTTGATGTGCGGTGGCTGGGATGCATAAAAACATTAATCTTTTTTCTTTTTTATCTTTCGGTTACATTAAAAGATGAGTCCTATATATACATTTATGGGGTGTACATGTACACGGACTAAGAAGAGATGATGTTTCTAAATGCTGTGTTTTGTCTAAAATAAACGAGATACGAATTTGTTTTTACTTCATTTTTTGGAAATTTAGTTGCACGAAAAAATACTGAATTATTTTCCTTTTCATTTTTGAATATAATGCATGCCTATCCTCTTGGTAATTCGATGGATGGTAATGTTTTATTGAATTATTAATTCACCTTCTCTTATGGATCATCAACTAAGTGGCATATATTTTTTATTTTATTTTTCAAAAATTGCAATATTAAATTTAAAGATCGCATCACCATATATTCAGACTGCAAATTTTAGATTTCGACACTAGCTATTATGTTGCTAGGCCAACACAGACACAAGTGACGTATATTTCGCGACATATATCAAAGAGTCCTAATAATAATAATAATAAACTTATGCTAGTAGTTATTTTGCTCAAAAATATTATTACATTTGATGGTAGATAAACTAAAAACAAATTGTTGCAATCAAAATGTAATGGTGTTTCATTTTGATCTAAAATAGTAAGCACTTCAAAAGACGTCGTCAATGTTACTTATTTTTTACTAGGAGCTATAACATAGACATTTATCATCATTTGATAAATACATTGAGGATTAATTGAAAATTGATTACTATATATCCAATTAATTATTACTAAAACACATTTTACATGAAATGCCGGCCGTTTATTGCTCAAGGAGGAGGAGGAAGAAGAAGAAGAAGAAGAAGAAGAAGAAGAAGAAGAAAGGTCCATCGGCATTGATGTGCTAAGAAATTAACATAAGACTTAATTAGTGAAACTGAAAAGGAGATAATTACTATATGAAGTTATGAACACAAGGCTATCTATTGCAAAAGTTTCAAGAATTCACAATAAATAGTATATAATGACAGTTTTTACTGTCTTTTACAAAAGGTACAACGATGTTTAACTGGTGTACCCATTTTATAATTTTCTTCAAAAGTACCAAAATAAAATCAAAATTTAAAATATGAGAAGTGGTAATTCTATGTACTACTTCCGTCCCAACTAAGTTGATCAGCTTCGTTTCTGCATGAAATTTAAGAAATTAGTGCTTATTGCAAAAAAATACACTAACTTTGAAATAAATTGTATTTTTCACCTAAACTTTCAATTAAGTAAAAAAAAATACATGAATTTATATTTTAGTTGCAATTTTCACCTAAATTTGACTTCTGGCGAAATTAAAGTTTAGTTGGCAGTCGAAATTAAGTCAAATATATTAATTTTTGTCTTCTTAGACTTTCGAGCTTTTAAATATTCCCATCATCAGAAGTTAGACCAACATCCGGTGAACTTCCAACTACCAACTAAACTCTAATTTTGTCGGAAGTCAAACTCGGGTGAAAATTGCAACTAAAATATAAATTCATGTATTTTTTATTTATTGAAAATTCAGATGAAAATTATAATTCTTTTCAACGTCCTTATATTTTTTGGCCATAACCCCTAAAGTGAATAAGTGATTAGATATTTCCTTGTTTATATTTATTGCATATAAAAAATTAATCAATTTAATTGAGACTATCTAAAAATAATTATTGATCTGTTAGTTGAGATAGAAGAAGTATATATATTGATCTGATAATTGAGACCGAGGGGGTATGTTATATGTTACTAGTTCATCGTGAATTACATGTCTAGGCAAAATAGTTGGAGAAAACTAGAGAAAGGACCAAAAAAACTTAGAAAATAAATTTTATATAGCTTCCTCCCTAGTTTTCTGATCAAGCATATGAATTAATTACCATTATTTGAGTACTTTCCCAACACTTCAATTTTTCCACATTTCTTACTCATGTACGTTTTTCTCAAAATTCAATACCATAAAATATTGTATATAAAACTAATTTCTTTGAGAGTATTAGTTACACCCTTCGTCTCAACTAACTTAATTAATACTATTTCTTTTTAGGTCGTTCAAATTAAATTGATCAATTTATTTATATAAAATAAATATAAGTAAGAAAACATCTATTCATTTATTGACTTTAATACCAAACACAATTAAAACACTAGTTTCTTAAATCTCGTATTGAAAAGAAGTTGATCAACTTAGATGAGACGAAGTAAGTATTACTCCCTCCGTCCGGTGAATTTTGAGTCAATTCTTTTCGGTACGGGAATTAAGAAAATACTAGTATTTAGTTTAGTGTGTTAAGCGTAGTATGTGAAAAAGTAAAAAGGTGAATAAAGAGAAAATTTTTTTTACCATATAAAGAAATGACTCAAGATTTATGGGACAATCGAAAAAGGAAAGTTACTCAAAATTCGTGGGATGGAGAGAGTAATTTGTAAGTCACATATGTGGATAATATGACGCTCATTGTCTTTTTATGTTCTATTCGAGCAGTGTACGTATATGTCGTGTCTGAATTGGATCATATATATTTGAATTTAGATAGACATAGACTGATAATCATAAATATCTAAATTACATACTTTACCAAACTTAGTATTTCATGTACTCCTAACATAAATTTTAATCCATTTCACAATATTATTCTAACGGAAATGGCATAAATATTAGTATTCCATTTTCATGTCTAAACATATGCATACAGCATACTGCTAGTCAAAATTATGATTACTGCAAATATACGTTTATTTTGGCAAAATTTCTTTTTCTTTTTTTAACATGGGGACGGGGATTAATGAGGTTTGAACCTTAGACCTACTTGTTTACATAGTGAAGTCTGCACCAAACGCGGCGAAAATTCTTAGAAAAATCATATATTTACATTAAAAGAAAATGACAGTAATATTCATAAGTACATATATTGGGCATGATCATGAGGATAGGATTAATTAATCTTCGTACTGGTCTGACGCATTCTCAAATAGATTGCCTATGTAACACTTTATGGACATGTTTTATGCGAATTTAATTCAAATTTAGTGCCATTTATTTTTTATAAGTATATAATATCTCCAACAGAAGTTTCATTTAAAGATTGCAGTTCCTGAGCAGTGCTGACTTTTTCTTCTGATGCTTGGAAGTTTTGGTACTTCACCAGCTCATTCAGATGAACAGTTTAGAGAGAGAGAGAGGATCAGTTTCTGGTGTACAACACAACCCCTCTGCTAATCTTGCTTCCTCGTTTTCTTTCATTTAATATGGTATGTACTGAAAATATAGTACTCCTATGTGATAATTTAGATTACGTATATATATACTTTGTTGTACACGCATCAATGTGTGTTTGTGCGTGTGATGGGAGGCTACGAATTGATGATTTGATTGAAATGACACCACATTTGGCATCGTTGATAAGCACATAAATTTAAATCAGGGAAAAGGTTGGATTTCATGATCCTTTTCCAGATATTGTGTTTCTCCAAATATTTGATTCTAATGGAATTGGAATTTAATTTTTTTTAGCCCGTTTTGAAAGCTGTAGCCTTCATTTGCACCAACACACACCCTAACGTGTACTGATATAAATGAATGCAAATGAAAATTCAATTACATTAGAGAAATATCAATTAGTGTTCCATGATTATGGAATCTCGTGACTCATCTATTTGACCAACTACTGTTTAATTGATGTAACTCGTAACTAATTAATTAATTAATGGAACACCTAGTTAGTTTTTGCCAATATGAAATTACAATGTACATATGATATAATGTAGACTTTCTAGCAACTACTAGGATTTCTTTTTACCCACAAAAATTGGTATTTTGTCCAATATTATTCCCTCAAAAAAAAGATACTGGAAAGTCAGATCCTTTTTTTATGAACGTTTTGAACAGAAATAATCAGATAATTATTTTGTCCCTTTTATATATTCTTACTCTATCTTTTCCAACTTTAATTCTCAGCGGAGGAAGAGACTGTTCTTCCATTTCATTTTCAGAAGAATACTGTTTTGCTTTTTCTTTTATTCCATTTTTTTCAGAATTATAAATTAATTTAATCTGTACGTACGAGAAAATACTTTGCAATTATATCTTTACATAAATCTACACCTATGTTGATTTTAGGTTGTTTAGTTCGATTTCCTTACCTCCTTACCCATAGATGAAAATCGTGTATGTTCTTGATGAATTTGTAGTATTTTCATACTCCAAAATCATAAATACAAAACAAATTATACATACAAACTACAAATTCTCCTATTTATTGCAACATTATCGTACTTCTTGTATGTCACATCTCACTAACTACGAAGCAAATTATACATCCAAAATATCTTTTAGTACAAATCATCATTAATTAACTAACTTCTCACAAGACCTCAATGATTGAGTTTTCTCAAAATGAATAATCGAAAACCAAACATAGCGTTGCATCTTAATTTAGCTTCAAGGAAATCATTTATATAAAGATAATTAATAAGTAATTAAAGATTATGTTTTTCTTTACCAATATTTAAATGCGCAGTTAACCCTGAAAAATATAGAAATGCATTGGCATTTGCAAATGAACAATTATTAAGATTTTAATGGGCCCATCGCATTTTGTTGCTTCCAAATGAGTCCAAATAATAATGGAGGGTTGATAGATAAATAAGAGTGCCATAAATGCAAAAACTGAACATCAGTCAGTTGAAAAAAAAAAAAAAGTCGCAGCAGCAAAAAGTGTACGGCAACTATTGCAATAAAGTATTTTTTTTTATAAGACTCCAATCTCTAAAATTTCACATGTAATGTAATTAATCCTCTTGTGCAGAGGGGGCTTGGCCACTGCTATACTCATCTCCGAATCAGAAAGAAAACTGATAATCTAAACAAAGCCTAAAAGGCTGACAAGAATTAACAGACAGATAATTTTTGTAATCCATTTTGATGAATATTATTTTCAGTGATGCACCCAATGGAGTTATTACATACCAGAGCAGAGCAGACAGTTTGCAGCTGTCTCAAACACTTCGTTAAAACCTAAAACTCAATATTACGTAATCGCTTATCATTATTACAACTCTTTTCCATTATCTTTTATTAGTGTGATTCCATTTTGATTTGACTACCTACTGACACATCTGAAAAACTGTCTTGCCATTCCTAGAACTCACCCTTCTCATATTCCCAATTTAGCAGTCTTGATTTATTTGTTTATTTTGATTTAGCAAACTTTTTTCATGGAGTGGTTGCAATCTAGGCTCTTTCCCTTGTACATCTATGGGGAAACGAATCTGCAAGAAATGACATACTCCACTCCTATCCTATATCTATATGATATGATTTCTGTGACCTAATATCATAATCCAAACCATTACATACATAAATCTTGATTGAATTTGAGTGCCCATACTCTACTGCACAACTAATATGGACTCTTCTTCTACAAACTTTTCTAGTAAGGGAGTATAAGATAAGAGACAAAAATAGTAGCGGTACTATGATAATCACTATTTTTAGCTCTCAACCTATGGAATGGGCTATCAACTTTAACACCCACAACTTAGACCAACAACCCAAATTTATGTCTACTTTACACGCAAGCCCCTCCATCTTCTCTGGATCTTTTCAACAATTGTAACTGCAAGTTCTCAATCCAGACCTCCGCTTTAATTTTAAGTTTTTCTAAAAATTATAGGAAACCAGTTCTATATATAGCCGGAACAGAGGAGTTTTGCAAAAAAATTCTTCTACTTTAATTTTATTTTCAAGGGAAAAATGTATGAACAGATATAATATGGACCAGCACATCTGGCTGGACTACAACTGTACTGTTGGGCTAACTCAAGAGCTGCTTAAACGGGTTCAGGTATTGGTTATTTTATTCACTCAATACTTAAATAAAAAATTTGAATATTGGGTATACCAAATAATCGACAAATATACTGGATATATATATATATAGGGTGTGCTACTAGTGAAATTATATTTTTTGTGATTACATGACCATAATACACTGAAAAGAATAAAATTTTGGCTCCCCTGAGATTCAAATTCACATTATGCATTTATTTAACAAAATGATGCATTCAATGTAGATTAAAGCCTAAAAAAAATTATTTTTTTTATTTAGTGATTTTTTTTAATAAATTAACAGTATTAAATGGAGTAAAAAAATTTACACTCATTCAAATTCTTTCAGGGGATTCGAATCCAAGACCTTTGACTTTAGACATTAACCCTTTACTGCTTGACCAACATACGCACACCTCATTCAGTGATTCCTATTTCTTAGAAAAGGAGAGAAAGGAATGGCGGCACAGAGGCCCAAGAGCTTCCCTCTGGATTGAATCGGTTGAGAGACCGACTTTTTTTTTCGGCTTCTTGCTGTTGGTCACCACTTTTTTTTTCTCTTGTGCTTTTGTTTAATTTTGGTAATTTCATTATTAAAATTTTCAGGTCTTCGGTATAAATTAAACAATTGGATTTGGTTACCGTGTGCAAATTTTTAGTACTTAAGTGAAATCAATTCCAATCAGCATTGTAATGGGCTTACAAATGGGCCAAGCTTATTGGACATTTCCACTGTTTTTGGTACAAATGGGATTAAAAACTTCAGTAATGGAGTACTAAAATCAAATAGAGAAAACTAGGTCGTACTATTGTACTAATCAAAACGTAAATCAATCAATAATTCTAAATAAAATCTACGCGCAGCACATGTTATTCATCAACTGTGCTCGGGCATGTTGAAGCAGGTTGGCAATATTCGGCATACAACAATTTCAAAATCAGACTCCACAAATTTCTCTATTAGCCATAATAACAAGTAAAATAAGCTTTTGCCCAGACATTGGCAACATAGTTCAAACATAAAGAAGCCGTTGATAAAAAGTACAAAAAAACCACCAAACAATCCCCAGGGAAGAAGTTCCTCGAAACTTATTAAAACAGGAGTAGCGATATGAAAATGAGCATAAAAATGCATAAAGTCAACAAACTAGTTATGCTCTCTCCTCCAACCGAGAAAATCTAAGGGAAGCCAAAAAACTGAACCTAGTACTTGTAGTCCTTAACGTGGAGGCTCTCATCGGCACCCTCGCCCAAAGCGCTGTCACCCTTGTAGGTTCCGAGTGTTGCTTCTGAGTTGGCCTTGCACCTTGTAAGCAATGCAGCCTGAGCCTTTCCGACGTTCTCCTCTTTGCCGGCCCATGCCTTTAGGGTGCTCTGCTGTAGAGCACGTCCGAACGAGAAAGAGAGGGTCCATGGCTTCTTTGCCTTCAGCTTGTTCATGGCGTTGAGGTTGCGGGTGGCCTCTTCCTCACTCTGTCCACCAGACAAAAAGACAACAGCCGGGACTGCAGGGGGCATTGTTCGTTGCAAGGCACGGACGGTGTACTCGGCAACCACCTCGGGGGTAACCTTGGGAGCATCAGAGCCGGGTGTGACCATGTTGGGCTTCAACAATGTTCCCTCCAACAGTACGTGGTGGTCGTTGAGGGCCTTGTAGCAAGCAGCAAGAACACGCTCTGTCACCTCAGCACACTTGTTGATGTCGTGGGAGCCATCCACAAGGATCTCGGGCTCAACAATTGGTACCAAGCCATTCTCCTGGCAGATGATGGCATAACGTGCCAGACCATTGGCATTGTCGTTGATAGCAAGCTGCTGATGGCTCATTGGCACCAATCTTCAGCACAGCTCTCCATTTAGCAAAACGAGCACCAGCAGCATAGTATTGTTGGCAACGCTGGGCCAGGCCATCAAGACCTTGGGTGGTAGTCTCACCATTGGTTCCAGCAAGCTCAACGGTACCCTTGTCGACCTTGATACCAGGAAGAACACCGCCCTCATTCAATACATCTACGAAAGGCTTGCCTACAAGACCACAAACATAAATATAAGATCAATAATCATTCAAAAGAGTAATTCAAACATAGTTACAATTACAATTACAATTTAAAAAATGATGCATACCTGCAGCAGTTTTCTGGTACAGAGTTTCCTCAAAAAGGATCACACCACTCAGGTATTGAAGGGCACCAGGAGCGCAGAAAAGAAGTTCACGTAGAGCCCTCCTGTTAGCCTCAATGTTCTCAACATTGATGCTCGATAAACGCTTGCCAATTGTTCCAGTTGATTCATCAGCAGCAAGAATACCCTTCCCAGGGGTACCAATGTATGAAGCATTGGCAATAAGCTCATCTGTAAATCAAACATCATTTAAACAATGCAGGAGAGGAATATACAAACCAGCAAAATATCTCCAAACAAAACATAAAATCAAGCCATAACATGAAGTACGACATTGCGGATATATACTCACAACAGAATAAATTGATTACTATTCAAGCCTACAAGATTCCTATGACAGATCCAAAAGATCAACTGCGATCAAAACCAGCACGAATGAACATACCCAAATTTAGCAGCGTAATTTCAAAGATATTAACATAAAACCAACACCATAAACAGATCAAAGTACAAATAACGAAACAGCATGTTTAATAAGAAAGATAATAAACGTTGATAAAAAATGTCTACACAAAAACTTCGGATCGAAGAATTAAGAGTATAAGGCAACGAGAAAACAAAATAAATAAGAGATCAACAGCAACTTCATCTAAAGAACAAATACTTTTTGTCTATAACGCTTTGGATCGCTGAATAAACACTAGTATAAAGCACGGTTTAGTAAATAAAAAAAACTATCAATCAACTATGAACAACAATCAAAGCAATATCATACCAATCAGACTAAGAAATAGACGATATACACTTAAATCCACTTCACACCATAGAAGTCATACTCGGTATAATCTACACATGATTAAAAGTTATAACAAACCACTACACCAGACTAAACAGAACAGTATACTATCAGATTTACTGATAGAATTCAGAAAAGTAGGCTTAATAAAGCGCAGGATTTCAGATCTGATGAATCAACAAAACAAAACATATCAAATTAGCATAATTATCCTAGATCCACTAAAATAAACTAAAACTACGGTTAGAAAAAGAGCAAAAGAAGCTTAATAGACCGGAAATCTTACCAGCGTACTTTCCGCGGTAGGCAGTCATGGTTGCAGCTTCAATATATTAAGTGAAGAAAAAGGGAAGAAATGAAAAACGCAGACAGAAATGAGACTTTGGTGGAAGATGTGTAGAAAGGGGTGGGGGTAGGGATTTTATAACATGGGGGAGGGGGGGTATTGATTCATCGATAATTTCGCCCACATCTTCGACCCCTCCTCCAAGCAAACTCATTTAATTTGACTATTTTAACCCTCTTATATTTTTGGGCCTAGAGTGATTAATGAAATATCCTCATTTTTCATAGATTTTTTTAAGAAGGGGATATATTTTCCTTTTACTTAATTTTACTGAGATTTAGGCTCACAATTTTTTGCAATAAACCGACTTTAGCTTGCAGATGTTACAAAAAATTGTCACCTGATATCCTAATTACCTATAAAATCTAAGATCGAAAAAATTAAATGAAAATTACTATAATAAATTGAAATTATTTTATCGTTGTGTACTGATTCAAATGTTATACTTTTTTCGTCCCATCTCAATTGACCTAATTATATTTGACACGATTATTTAATAGTGTAAAGTATGTTGGCTCATATAGATTACAATGAAATTTATTATTAAAAATATATATATAAAGTCGAATGGGAAGAGGACGACCTTAAAAAAAATTAGATCAATTAAAATAAAATGTCATTGTATTACACGTATTAAATTACTTATTCAATAATGCCATTGTATGTTTTTTGTTTTTTGAGAGGGCCCTTGTATGTATTAAACTCATTTTATATTATTTTCTCGACTTGATTAAACTCATCATATAAAACAATACTATGATATATTTTAAATTATATCGGGGACATATCAAGTTTTACATTTGTTTATATTGAAAGAGTAAATATAACTTATCTACAACAAAAGAACACAGATAAAACAATTGAAGCCCATCAACTAAATTTGCAAAAAGTGGGATATCAGGTTCATTTTTTAGCAAATCTACATCACTCAAATATTCTATTTTTATTTTTCACAAAGACAAGATATTGCGTCCTTTTTCTGATGCTGTGGAGTTATATTCTCGTTCTCTATCTTAAACAATTGGCACAAAATAGGATACATTTTTTGATGGAACACAAAAATAGGATAATAAACGCTAGCTTTCCAAAATCAAGTGGACACCGACGTGTTCGTTAGCTTTATTCTCATTATTTTATTGATGAAGGGCAGTTTTGTAATTATGGTAATTTGTGTAATTAAGAGTAAATCGAAGGGGATAGTGAAATTGCATTAGAAGATGAAGATTAGTGAAGCGCCAGTTGGTTGGTGAGAGGGTCAAAAACAACAAATGGGAAAAAGGGTAGGCCCACGTTACAAGGCGGTTTTACTTTTGCTTGAGCCACCTAACAAACCGCTGCTCTCAAATACTACCAATAATGATGCTAGGTATATTCCGTTAGTCTTCAGCATTCGGATTTCGCTTCTTTTGCTTAGGAGTGAGCAGAAATCGAATCGATACTGAAAATCGAATCAAACCGAATTGGATTGGTGCGATTTGGTCCCAATTCTATTGGTTTGGTTTTCGATTCGATTTTAAAAAGTAAAAATCGAAATTTTTCGATTTGGTGTCGGTTTTCATTTTTTGGTTCGGTTTTAAACCGAATCGATACATATTAATATTTTATAATATATAATTATTTTTCTAATTTTTTAACCTAAAACTAAAACCCTAATTCACAATTATAATATATAATTATTTATCATGTTCATGTCGTGGGGATTTGACATTTGAAATTTATGTATTTTACATTATTTTATAATTTTTAATTGGTATTTTTGAAAAAAATAAAATAAAAAAAATTGCATCATTTGGTTCGGTGAACCGAACCAAAATCGATGGTTTTATCGGTTCGGTTTCGGTTCGGTTCCGGACCCCAATTGGTGCGGTTCGGTTCCAATTTTAACGATCGGTTCGGTTTTCGGTTTTGAGTTTTTGGTTCGGTTTTGCACCGAACCGAACCGATGCTCACCTCTACTTTTGCTTAATTCGAATCGATCTACAAATTTGAATTTTGGAGGAAAATGAATTTGATTCGAATTATATAATTCAAAAATCTAAATTCAGAACTTTTATGATTTAAATTCAATCTGAGTCGAAGAATTTTGAATTTTTTTTCAATGTTAAAATATACAAAATCAGACCGATTCAATAATATCAAACTCAATTTGTTCAGAATCTATTTAAAATTAGAAAAGAATCTAACTGAATTTAAAATTTTGATTTAGTTTGAATGAAATATTCAAATTTCAAATGTTTTGTTCACCCCTATATTCCATACTGTGAAATTCTATTAAAACCTTACACTAAAAATTATCATGATAGAGGATAAAAGGAATGTATTGCATATGTTTTCGGGTTAACAAAATCAGAGTTCAGGTAATATTTAAGGCATATTTGAAATACCAAGTTTGATTCGAGAAATGATTATTATTTGATTACCTGAAAGAGTGCAAAAAATTAAGTTTAGGAGTTATGATGGTGAGAATTTAAAAAGAAGATAGGAGAGATTTAACGGCAATTGTTTGGTGAGATCTACTTGTCATGTTCGTTTTGATTATATTAAGAAGGTGTGGATGTTGTCCCAAATAAAGAATAGTTTGGACTATATAATCGTGAAAATTCGTAAAAAATTGCATTCGGTGAATATTGTGGATTGTGGTGGCCACAAACACGAAATTACCGCTGAAAAGGAGACCAAACGGGAGATTGTAGACTTTGTAGTTAGGACTAACTTTTTTTTAGTACACAAAATACAAATCACAAACTCATAAACCACGGGACATAATTTAGAATTTTAGATTACCTCTGCTGGAGACTAAAATTAAAAATTAGCAAGTCTATTAAGCACTGACTCAAATAAAAGTCAACAACGATTAGATTTTGGAGTAATGAGTTTGAATTGAATCTATATATATATATATATATATAAGGGATCAGGCCTAGTAGTATTCACTCACAATTTGACTACGTGGCGCATTACATGCAGGGGCGGATCCAGAATTTGCCGATAGGGAAGGCTGAACTTGAAGGTATGCCCGGGGGTTGGGGGTGGTAGCCCCCGAGCCAAATTTTTCAGACAATCCGTACAATTCATCTTTATGTTCAAGTATAATCTTAATAGACTTAGAATTATAATTTGATCACTAATTATAATCAATATTTGTTTTCTTTTTATTGATTCAATAAAAAATACATATTGAAAGCATATAAAAAACTATCTCTCTATGTTTTTTAAAAAATTAATCTATTTTCTACAAGAATAAATTATTTTTTTATTATTATTTTGAAAAAAAAAAACTATCTTTCTTTGAAAATTGGACTGGACTATGAGCTGAGCTACATAGATATTAAGTTAAATATATTAATACATATAAAATAAAATTTTGGGGTTACACTGGGCTGTAACCGGGCTGGAGCCCAGTGCAGCCCCAACTACGATCCGCCCATGATTACATGGCAGATGTCTTTCAAGGCCTTTTAAAAAATAATAATAATAATTTTGTTAATTCAAAGTCGGTTCATTTGAATTGAAATCTGAACATCTTCCAAAAATAAGTAATCAAGCATGTCAAAGTTGAAACGAGGAGCAAGATGCATTGATCCGGGATGTCGATGGAGAATAACTCTTCCCACTAAATAAATTAGCAAATACTATGATATACTAATAATGTATACTTATAACTTATTGTGGAAAGGACGTATACTACTAGATACTTTAAATGCTATTTTTAATTAATAAAGCTTTCAATAATTAATATTTAGTTATTATTATACACATTATAATAGAGTTTTAGCAAGTAGGGATTCAGGACATAGGTTTCTAGTATGTAAGCGCATTAATCATTATTGTATTTCGTAATCCATGTTCAGGGAAAACTCACATTTTCGTACTCATATTATTTATTTTCAATAATTAAAACACCGATTGGATTAAATATGCGTATTATTGGGCTTCAAATTATAAAACAGCGTTTACTTATCGGCCTGCTAGCTGAAATATAAATGGGGAAGCATGATATATGCCGTAATCTAGAACATCATAATTCATGCTCATGAAGAATCTTAAATTATAGATATAGAAAATATAATTAGCTTGAAAGTCAAACGTTGAGTTCATATGCAACTCGTGACATATATGTTTAAAAGTGTTCTATTTGCACGTTCTAAAAAAAAAGTGATCTATTTTGCCTCATTGTCAAATGTTGGAGATATTGCAAATTGTAATCAACAATAATTAAATAAATTTATGATAAAGAGTATGTTAATTTATTGCTCTTTGTCAATTCTAGAAGGGTGGGAAGTATTACTTTGGGGCGGCGTGGTATTTCTGTTGACTCGATAATGTATTGTTCATCTGCACTGGTGAAGAATGTTTTTTTTTTTGAGAATGAAAACCAAAATCCATTCAACCCAAATCAGAAGAAGCTACATCCCTGAGCCAGTTCGGGTAATCACAAGTCCAGGAGATTGACTCCGGATGGGATCTAACATATTGAGCTAAGCAATGTGCTGCCATATTGGCCTCACGAAAAGAGTGACAAACATTAATCAAGAAATTACTTCTAGCAAAACTGAGGATATCTCTAATATCATCAGGAAGGCATCTCTCATCTTCATCTTCGGTAGCCATCACCCGAGCAGCTAGAATAGAGTCGGTATGAATCTCCACTGGCTCGAAATTGTGCTCGACGCATGCGACAATCCCATGGACAATCGCCATCACCTCCGCCATCATAGCAGTCGAAGCCGGCTGCGTCTTCTTTGCTATCGCCACCAAAATCGAACCTTCATGGTTTCTCACCACAATCCCTACTCCGAAAGCATGTTTTTCAGGATCAAAAAGCGCGTCGACATCAACCCGGAAGATTCCTTCTTTTGGTCTTGTCCAAATCTTCTTTCCCAAGGGGACTCCCAACCATTTCTCAACCTGGTATGTGGGTTTGGCCGCGGCATAGGCTTCCAGGAAAGCCCTGCTGTTACTCTCATTCGGCTGTTCCTGTGGCGCCGCATCATCATGCTTCCGTCTGCAGATGAAAGTCCAAATTTTCCACAGCATGATGCACCAAACCTCATAGTCATTCACCTCACTTTCATTAAGAACCGCAGCTGCCACCTCTCTTAGCTCCATCCCACGACCATTTTTTAAAATCCCCCAAAACCGTGAAGTCTTCCACAAGTGTTTGATCTGTGGGCAGGTGAGGAGGGCATGCTGTGTCGTTCCCCATCGATCTCCACATTCCTCACAAATGCCCTCGTTTGGGACATGGTGTTTTCTAAGATTATCAGCCGTCGGTATGATATTGGAGAAGGCGCGCCAAAGAAAAACTTTAACCTTTGGTGGGAGGGCCGTGTTCCACACGAGTCTGCTCCAACTCTTTCTCTCTTTAGCACTACTATGTGGGTGCGTCTCATAGTACCCCATCCCGGTGAGATATGCAGATTTAACTGAAAAAATACCTTTTTGATCGTGTCTCCAGCCAGGTTTATCATGTGAACCCTGCTCACTGATCGGAGTATCAAAAATTTTCTCGCAAACGTGCGGCCAGAACAGATTTTCCACCTTATTCTTGTTCCATCTTCCTTTCTCAGTGATTAACTCAGCAACCTTCAGCTTGGTTTCCTGCTGCACAGCATGTCCTTTGCAGTAGCTTTGGAGGTTACCGCTGACCCCTCTCACCCACGTGTCCTGGATCGCATCAATATTTTTCCCGTCCCCCACGTTCCAAATCAAACCTTCTTTGAGCAGGGATCTCCCCCAAGCAATCGATCTCCAAACATAAGAAGATTTCGCAGGGACCGGAGCATTCAAAAGATCACCATTTCTATAATACTTGGCTCTAAAAACCCGAGCCACAAGAGAGTCGGGTTGTAGGATCATCCGCCATGCTTGTTTCGCCATTAGAGCTTTGTTGAAAACTTTGAGGTCTCTAAAACCCATACCACCATCCTCCTTCGGTTTACACATACGTTGCCAGCTAGCCCTGCACTGGTGAAGAATGTTAAAAGCTAAATTGGGTTTTTTAGAGACTCACCTTTTTTATTAGAAAAATAGATTTTCTTTTTAATAAGCGAATACAATCACCTTTTCTTATGTGGGGTCGTATCTGTGTCCTACGGGGTAGGGGTGTGCAGCGGGTCGGACCCGGACCGACCCGCCGGGTTTGTAGACCTGAATTTTTTTAAAAAGGGGACCGACCCGGACCGAAAGTAGAGAGTGGGCCGACCCGGGACCGGACCGAACCCGAGCAACGGGTCCGGTTCGGTCCGGGCCGGACCCGCTAAAAACCTGTTTTTTTTTTGTTTTTTTGTTTTTCCTATTTTTCACCTATTTTTCAGATCTAAAACATTAAAAATATGATACCAAAACACATATCATAGTCTCAAATTAAAGCAATCCACAATCACAAAAAACAAAACATAAATAACAATCAAACTATTACATGTCCAAGCATTGAAGTTCATAAAAAAAATGAGAAATCTTCAATCCAATCCTAACTTGCATTGCTAGTGCTATCCATCATTTGCACTTGACTTTGTTGAGTTTGAGAACTCATCCATTGAGTTTGACTCACACTCCCCTCCTCACTTCCATTGATGGAGAGGTTCTTCAAACCTACATAATAAGATTTAAAATTATAAAATTAATAAACATCTAATAACATAAGTAATACATATATAAATTATGAAAATATACTTTAAAATGTTACCTTCTTCATGTTTTTGTATGTCTTCAATTGTTTTTTCAATCATGATCCTTTCTTTTGCCTTTCTTAGCCAATCTTGAGTGCATATGAGGGACTCGACAATTGTAGCGGATAAAGAACTCCTAAAAGGATCAAGAACTCTTCCTCCGGTGCTAAAAGCCGATTCCGAGGCCACTGTAGAGATTGGGACAGCCAACAAATCTCGAGCTAGATGACAAAGAACCGGAAAACGGTGTTGGTTAATCTTCCACCACATCAAAATATCAAAGCTCTCATCATCTGTAGACACAACAAGCTCATTGCAATAGACATCCAACTCATCAATTGTAGAGATTGATCCAACTTGAACCTTTTGCCTTTTGAATCTCTCAAGCATGACTCGTTTCTTTGAGCTTTGAGATGATTCATTTTGCTTTGAAGATTGAGATTGTGTGGCTGCGGTAGTTGCAGGTTGATGAATTTCTTTGTATGCATCATACAACTCATGCAAGCTAGCCAAAACCTCTTTGCCCACTTTCTTTCCAAGCACTTCACCCCACTCTTGAACTAGTACATAATCAAGAAATTCAAACTTGTACCTTGGATCAACAATCACACTCGAGAAAATTATGTGATTCATTTTATACGGATCTCCCCAATACTTATCATACTTCTTTCTCATTCTAGCACCCATGGATTTGACTACTTCATCATCACTTAGCATCCAATCATTCAACATAGTACTAACAGAAGTAATCTCATGCACAAATTCATTACATGTAATATAATTTGTGCCCGAGACTCTAACTGTCAACTCATAGAAAGCAAGGAGAAGCTCAGACATTGTTCTCCCATTAACCCAATCCTCACCCAATGGAGCACCATCATGATGAGCAAGATCGATGCCAAAGTAGGGATCTTTCACACTATAAGCCTCAAATGCCTTCTCAAACTTGCAAGCCACACTCAACATTAGATAAGTTGAGTTCCATCTATTAGGTGTATCTAGGCATAAAAGACTCTTAGTGGAGATGTTCTCTTCAACACAACATTCCCTAAACTTGACCAACCTTAAGGGAGATTGCCTAACATACCTCACCGCCTCTCTAATCCTCTCCACAGAAATGCCTATTTCTTTCAACCCATCCAAAACCACCAAAGCAATTATATGAGCAACACATCGCATATGTAGGAATTTACCCCTCAATAGACAACAACCCCTCGCAAATAACTTGTTTTTCAAAAAACTCATGCAAGTATCATTTGATGAAGCATTATCAACAGTCACAGCAAAAACCCTAGCAATCCCCCAATCACGCAAACAAGCATCAAGTTGCCTACCCAAATCCTCACCCCTATGCCTCTCTATTGTGCAAAAATTGATTATCCTCTTGTTCAACTTCCACTCTTTATCAATAAAGTGAGCAGTAATACACATGTAATTCAATCGTTGAATAGAGGTCCAAGTGTCTGTAGTAATACAAACACTTTGACCACTTTCAACGAAAAAATTACGCAGCTTAAGTTTTTCATCAAGATATAACTGAAAACAATCCCTTGAGATTGTCCACCTAGAGATAAGCTTAAACTTAGGCTGCAAAGTCCTAACAAATTCCTTAAACCCTTTACCTTCAACAGTCTTAAAATGCAATTCATCCTTAATTATCATCTCAATTAACTTTCTCCTACACAATTCTTGATCAAATTTCCAACTCACAAGCTCACCAACAGTATCATCATCCCCCTCAACAATTGGGTGCAAAGATAAATGTTGTTGTCTAGGACCAATTCCTTGAGGCTTTTTTTTTGCACTTTCTAAAGTGTTTCATCATAGCAGACGTACCGTTTTTTGAGGTATTTGCACAGTAATCTGCCTTGCAGTAGTTGCAATGAGCCCTTTCTGCTCCATTTTCATCCGTATATCGGGTGAAGTGCTGCCAAACCACAGAAGTTTTTTTCCCGGTTCTTGTTTCTTTTGATGCAACATCCTCGTCATCGGGTGGAGGAGTAATAGCTTCACCTTGTGCTTCTACCGGCACATTAGTTGCTGTTCTCGACATCTTATCACCTACAAGTAACAAAAATATCCAATTAATTTACAGCAGCAGTTCAGTTCGGTAACTTCGGTTAAGAAGCAGCAACAACAGCATAATATTTATGAAGTAACAACATTCAATATTTTTTTCCATAAAGCAACATGCCAACAGCAGCATTCAACATAGGATTCAGCAACTTTCAATATTCAATATTCGACATTCAATATTTTTTTCCATAAAGCAACAAAAGCATTCAATATTTTTTTTCCATAAAGCAACAGCAGCAACAACAGCGCATTCAGCAGCTTCCATAAACTAACAACAAACATTCAACATTCAATATTCAACATTTAACATTTAACAAGTCGCAGCGCCGCAGCTTCCATAAAGTAACAACAAACATTCAACATTCAACATTTAACATTGAGCATGGGATTCGAAACTTACCGAGGCGTGGTCGGACCAGTAGGCGGGGCAGCGGGGCGGCGGCTTTGAGTGAGGCCGAGGTGTCGGTCCGGTCTGGGCGTGGGCGCGCAGCGGGGAGACCGCAAGTCGCAGCGCCGCAGCGGTGCTGGCCATGCTGGCTGCTGCGGCGTGATGGGCGTGGGGCATGGCGCGGCGGTCCGGTTGGCGGGGCGGCGGGTTAGGGTTAGATTGAGGGTGGATGATGGGTCAGCGGCGCTAGAGTGTGAGACCGAGAGCAGTTGCAGCAGAAAAATAGTTTTTTAGGGTTAGCAAAAGTATAACTTATTAATATTATAAATATTAATTATTAAATATAAATATTAAATATTAAATTTAAAATGGCACGGGTCGGTTTCGGGTTCGCCGGGTTTTCGACCGGGTTCGACCCGGACCGACCCGAAAAAGTTTCGGTCCACAAAATAGGACCCAACCCGGACCAAACACCTGTAGTGGGCCGGTTCGGTCCAGGACCGAACCCGTCGGTCCGGGCGGGTTCGGCGGGTCCGGGTTGGGTTTGCACACCCCTACTACGGGGCTTTAACAAGAATTTAAAAGTAAGCCCCTAGTTGCTTCATTTTACTATGTCAATCAATACAATACTCCCACGTCCCACGAATCTTGACACGTTTTCCTTTTTAGATCGTCCCACGAATCTTGACACATTTGTAAATAATATAATAATTATTATATTTTATTTTCTACTTTATCACTTTTATTACCTTCTCTATCTTACTTTATCACTTTTATACTTTATTAACTACACACTTAAAACACTAATCTACAACTTCTTAATTCTCGTGCCGAAACCAAACGTGTTAAGATTCATGGGACAAAAGGAGTATTTAATATCTAATAAAATATAAAAATCGTGAACTTTTTGAATCTAAATTATGGATGCTAAGTTACTAACCCAAAAAAATGAAGAATAAAAGACAAACAAATATAATCAAATTTAACAATATAATATTTTCTTAAGTATGTTAAAAGAAAGAAAAAGGTAAGAGAAACCCAACTTAGGGGTGGACTGGTTATGTCGAATTTTTTTTGTTATACTGCATACCGTATCGTAAATTGCGGTATGAGATTTTTCATACCGTTGTCGTACCAAACTCTTCGGTATATCGAAGATCAGTATACCAAAAAATTCGATATAAACTTTTTCATGCCGATATCTTACTAATAGTATACCAAAATTATTGGTATGTCGTTTCATATCTAATTATCAAAATTATTAATGAATATATATTTTATAAGTTGTCATTAATTCTTTAATAATTATAATATATATATATATATAATTTATCATTAATTATATATATACATATATAATTTATTTCAATCGATACGGTAATGCCGGTTCGGTATATATCGAAATATATAATTGGTATATACCGTTTTTCCGATATATACCGCGGTATCGGTATATAACGGTATACTGCGGTATGAGAAAAATTGATACCGTTATCGTACCAAAATTTTTCAGTACGGTACCATGTCGTACCGAAATTTACAATATACCAAAAATCCGATATTTTCGATATTTTTTCAATACGATAAGTACGGTATACCGATTTTTTGGTATTTTGGTCCACCCCCAACTTACATTAATGACGTTATCGTTCGTGATGTTGTTTGTGTTCAAACAGAAAATTAAGCGAAAAATAATGATTGTTAATCTTTAGTACATAACACACATATATATAGCTAATTATGCATATAGCTAATTAAGGTGTGTCCTTATGAATAGAGCTGAATTCCCGCTTTGAACTTTGCATGTGGATATGAATCATGAAAATAATGAGTAATTTTATACTCCCTCCGTCCCATAAATAGCTTCCTTTTTGGGGACGACGCGGGTTTTAAGGAAAAGTTGTACAGTGTATTGATAGTGAAGAAAAAATGTTATAATTATTATTGAAAGTTGTGAAAATGTGTTATAATTAGTATTGGGAGTGGTGAAAAAATGAAAAGTAAGAATAAATAAAGTATTATTAGTGGTGGATAGTTGTCCAAAAATGGAAACAAAGAAAGAGGAAGTTATTTGGGGGACGTCCCAAAATGAAAAGGATGAAGTTATTTTGGGACGGAGGGAGTACATAATTTTTATTTTATTCATTATAATTGATAATTGATGCGGACTAATAACTATTCTACGAAGTTGACCACATGAAATATGTTGACCATCCCAAGAATCCTGCCATTGGCCTCCAATTCGACAGGATCCCTTCGAGAAAAAAATATCTATAGGGAAAACCATGGAATACTTAAGGACGTAATAAATAACCTCTTAAATGATATAGACGTAATAAAGGACATCCATGCAAAAGTACCAGGATGACCTAAGGTTAGCATACCGAAAAGTTCTTAAGGATCATTCGGGATGCCTTGAGCAGGACGTGTGCGGGAACCCGTGGAGCTTGTACGATCAACTAGCGAATCCCACCATCCAGGAAGCTCGCACGCGATACTGAAAGACCTTTGGTAAAATTCACCATTCTCATCATTCCCCTATAGGGGTGAGCAAAAACTGAACCGACAGTCAAAACCGAACCGAACCGAACCCTGTTGGTGCGGTTTGGTGCTAATTCTACTGGTGGTCGGTTCGGTTCGGTTCCTAAAGATGAAAACCGAAAATTTTTGGTTCGGTTTCGGTGCTGTGTTTTTGGTTCGGTTTTGCACCGAACCGAACCGACTAATATTAATATTATATTAAATATTTATATTTTACAATAGATATTTAACTTTGTAAAGAAAAAACCCTAAATCTTATTCCTAACATCTGCTGCGCCGCATCACTGATTTCAGAAATCAGAATTCTCAATTCTCCTCCTCCTCCATTTCGCACGTCTTCCTCCTCCCTACCGGCGCCGTCCGCCCATCGCCTTCGCCTCTTCGGCTCTTCCGGCCTCCAGCGGTGCCGTCCACCAGGCACCGTCTGTGTTTCTCATTTCCATGAATTTAATTGGATGCTTTATTATACATATTCGTCTTCCTGCTTGATGCTTGCCACTCTCATCCTCTGTAATATTAATTAATTTGGATTACATAGTATAATTGAATAAATAATTAATTTCTGAAAGAAGGAACGTGAAGAAATTGAGGTGGTGGATGCTTAGTAACTTGAGCAGATTTGTCTTTGCTTTGACTTCCGGCCTCCAGCGGCGCCGTCCACCAGGCACCGTCCGCCCATCACCGTCCGCTAGGCGCGTCTCTCCCTGCCTCCAGCATCGTGTCCCTCTTCGGCTCTTTCGACCTCCAGCGGCGCGCCCATCTTCTGGCGTCCGCAGTCCTCCAGCGTCGCGTCCATCTGCCTGCGCCTAACCCAGCGGCGACGGCATTGAACAGTTTCCGGCAACCCAATTTGTGGTGGCAGCCCAAATCGTGGTTGGTTCGGTGAACCGAACCGAAACCGACGGTTTTTCTAGTTCGATTTTGGGACTATGATTGGTGCGGTTCGGTGCCCAATTTGAGCATCGGTTCGGTTTTCGATTTTAGGTTTTTGGTTCAGTTTTGCACTGAACCGAACCGATGCTCACCCTTAATTCCCCATGTCTATACAGGTAATTCTATCTTCAATTTCATTAAAGATACGTAAATGTTCCTAAAACATTTCATATTTTCGTAAAGATAGTTTCTCCAATCATTTAAACACATGACTTAGAAGGTTTTAAATAAAAGTTCTTCTAAGCATGCAAAATCATTTCATTTTATTTGGCGCAATTGTCACACTCAATTACGTTACTCGTTGTGATCCCAGACCTTTTAGCCACCGACGAATCTCTTACTCCCCTGATACTTGAACTGAGGGCGTAACACAGAAAAATTTAAATTGACCACTGGACGCTACGGAACACATCTTGTCGAGCACCCTTATAACACCTCTTAGTTAGTGCCCGATGGAGATCAACCCACAGAGTTAACTAACGAGTAAACATAATTCTCAGACAACGTGTTAGGTCATAAGAGAACCTCGAATGATTCATTGTTGCGAGCTTTAAATAGAACAGAGTGCACAAAATATTTTATTAGATAAACAATTTGTATTTCATTGAAACATTTAGAGTATATATAACTCAATATATAACCCAATATTACTTTTGTAGAGTAAGCCCACGTGGTTAGGCAAAGTCTGAATAATATAATCATAGAAACTTGTCTTGGAAAAACATCGCTAATCCTCTTAGTCCACAAAACCTACAAGAAATTCTATTCTTAATAGGTCTTGTGATGCTAACCGTATGCCTTGGTGGGTATGCTAAACATTCATGATTCATCACACCGGATTTTCAAAATTTAATGTATATATACTGAAAACCAAAATTCTTGGCTAAGGACACCAATAATATCCTTCCTCGACTTTTATATAATTGGATTTATGAAAACCAATTTAAATCATAAGCGTTAATTTTTATTTGTAAAATGTATAATGCAAATTTATTTCACGATCAACTCATATAATAAGTAATTACGCTTAATATATGCTCATCATAATAATAATCGTTATTATGCAATCATTCTTCAAATTATTATTTAAACCAAATTAAGAGTCTAATTAATTAATTAGACAATTACACCACTTAGCCAAGTTAATTAAATCTGTAAAGATTCAATTAAAATAAATTAATTAAAGGCGCTTCTTTAATTAAACAAATGCAACCAAGTCTTATTAGGGTGATTCTATTCATAACCCTTATTTTACTTTTTATAGTCTCCATATTTAAATACAGGGGAAAATTTAAATTATTATTTTAGATAATGGCTATAAAGAGTAAAATAAGGACTATTCACGCATCTTATTAAAGCAGGCCCAAATCTATAAAAGTAGGCTTAATCTATATAACGGGGACTATTCATCCACCTCAAAATGTGAAAATGGTGCTGAATTTTTCTTAGCTTTGCTCTTCGTTGCAAGTTATGGAGTATGTCTGCGTTCTAGGGTTTATTGTATGTATTTGATACATATAATTAATGTGGCTATTTCTGCTTTGTGCTCTTGATTTTGTTTTGTAGTTGGGTGAATTTTGCATTCGTGCATTTTCCAGACCCATTGACCACAACATCTGATGGAGAAAATAGTGGAAATGGAATGGCATCTAAGTTTCCCATGGATCGTGGCAACCCGTGGAATCTTGAGGTGGATGTTGTAGTTAACTCAACAAATGAGGTGAGTAGGTCATTCATTGTTGAAATTTGCTGAAAGTTTTCCAAAAATTTGCAGAAATTTTGTTGAAGAAAAATTTGCTGCCCCTTCCACCGATGATAGCAACAATGTTCACTGTTTTGGCGGCGTGCCACCGGCGGTAGCAACAAATTGAAGAGGAGACTGTTAACCATTCTTAAACTTAATTAACATATGTGGGCCATACAACTTTTTTCCTAATACAACTCTCCTTAATACCCGTGCCGAAAAGAAATGGGACATGATTAACGGGATGGAGGGAGTATAAAAGAGGAGTTTTTTCCCTCCAATTTTCCCACTTTTTTCTCTGTCTCTTATTCCACCAATTTTTTCTCTAATTTTTTATTTTTGTTTTTTTTATATTTTAATTCTTTTCTACATATTGTCAAATTTGATTCATAAAAAAATATTCAATATAGAAATTAAATTTAATATAGTATAAAAATAATTAAAAATAAATTTAAAATGAATAAATTATGAAAATTTTAAAATATTTTTTTTTCATTATAATTTTACAGAGTAACTCTTTATTTATATTTTTATATGAAAATATTTATTTATTATGATACGTATTACTTTATAATAATAATGTATAATACAATATTTTATCACAAATTAATTTTTAAATTTATTTAATAAAAATAATTATCATTACGCTTTATACAAAATTAAAAATTTATATTTTAATTTTATTAATATTTATATTTATTTATTTAAATATATCGTGTTCATCATACTTCGCACAAATGGTGTTCCAAAGAAAAAAGCAAGGTCCCAACAAGCAACCATTTTCCGTTTTCTCCTTTTCTTCCAAAACCTACGCTAATCTTTCTCTTTGAAAATCAGACTCATGCTCGCTCACCCATCTCTCTTCCTCTTCGCTGAAATCGATCAGCTAGGGCTTCGTCGATGCGATTCCCTCTCCGACGAAGCCGCGCCTGAGCGCCGCTCCCCTCGTCTCTTTGTTATCTCTCGCCCAAACCTCACCCCCACGACGCCACTCTAAAACACCGCCGGCTCCTCCCTCATCTCCGACGATCGCAGCAAGGCCGCGACTGCCGCCTCCCTGTCTACCCTTGCATCTCCTCTCTCCCGTTCTGGTCGGAACGGCAGCAGAGCCGCCGGGCCCCAATTCTACACTTCACTTCCTATCCCCCTTCGATTTTCGGCGAACGCACGGCCAGAAGGCTTCCGCCACTGAGCCTTAGGTCCCCAGTCTCCCTCTTCCCTTCGCTCAGTCGGACGGCAGCCCAAGACACCGCCGCCGATTCCAGCTTTCAAATTTCCCCCTCATTTCTCTCTCCCTCCTTTTCTTGCTTTAAAGTCAGAAGGCAGCAGTAGCCACCGCTGACGTCGTCTCTGCCCTTCCTCAGACGGACGGACCGACAGCGATGAATCGTCGCTGCCACTTGCAGCCAGACCCTCTCCCACAACATAGACACACACAAGTTCGAAACTCAAGTCTATTCGTTCTCATTTGTAAATCATTAACAACTTATTAAATAAGAGTTACAAAGTTCATATAGTGAGATGAATGTATGCGTATGTGTTTTTCTTTGTGTGGTGTAGTTGGAAGTTTCAGAATGAGATGAAATAATGGATACTGAGCTCATGCTAAAAGAATAAGACGATAAAAGATGAACTTGTATGAGCTTAAGTGTAAAACCTTGATGGATACATTTCTTTTGTGAACTTTATAGTGCGAGTATTTGTTGGATGAGTGGTGTAAGGTGGAAGAGATGAAGTTGGTTGGTATATCAAAGTTTGTCTCACCATATAAAGTGGCTCATGCCACTATACACCCCCCGCACGCGCAGCGTGGACTATCCCAAACGTCATCTGTTGACAACGATATTGGGGGGCCATAATTGGATTGGGTTGACTCTGATACCATGTTAGAAATGGATATTGGGCTCATTCCTCCCTTAAAAGGCCTTATAAGGGAGAGGGTTGCCTCACCATATAAAGTGACTCATGTCACTATCTCCAATCCAATGTGGGACACTTCAATATACACCAAATCTCATTTTGGTGTACCAAAATCTCTCTAATGGTACTCTAAACTTAAATCCAAAATAGGTTTGGGGCCACCATATCAATAGTATTACACCAAATTTGGTGTTGCACTATTCACTACACCAAATTACTTTATTGAGTTCTATAAATTGCAAACTAACCTCTCGTCTTGGTGAATATTGAGTTCTATAAATTGTAGTATCTTTTTCTTATTTAATAATAATAATAATAATAATAATAATAATAATAATAATAATAATAATAATAATAATAATAATAATAATAATAATAATAATAATAATTTGGTTGAGAACAATTTGGTTGAAAATAGAGTTTTAATTTGCAACAATAAAATAAATTAATTTTTAATTACATGACATATTAAAATGTATAATATAAGAATATTTAAAACAATATTAATAAAGTTTAGTATTTTTTTGCTTATTTAATAATAATAATAATAATAATAAATAATTAATTAATTTATGTATAGTATTTATTTTAATATGAAATTATTAATTAAAAAATTGGGGCAAATGTATAATTTGAAAGAAATATATAGGTATGATTGAAGAAGTATAAAAAGTAAGTGGAAAGAGAATATTTAAAGAATATTCTTTTGGGTTTGAATTTGGTGTAAATAATTGGAGAAGAATTACTGTTGGAAGTGACATATACTGTAAAATGGGTTTGGATTTAGTGTAAATGGTTGGAGATGGTCTAATGACCCTTATGTACACAGTTTCTTTCTTTTGTGTAAGAAGAGTAAGTGAGTAAAGTATTGGTGATGGTAAGTGATGATGATGATGAAATTGAGGATTCCTGTTATTCTAAAGAAAGGTCTGAATAATAAGATATGCACAACTAAAATCAAGCTATTATATTCGTATTATTTTGATCTTGTCGCAGGTTTAAAAGTCACATTGAACAGATTTGAAGTAACTATAAATCCGAGTCTGGCAGGGCTGCAATGAGAAAGAAAACAAATCTGAGGACACAATTCAAAGATAAAGAATTAAAAGAAAACAAATCTGAGGATGCAATTGTCAGACATAGAAGTTAAAAGATATATGTATTTTTAATTATTTTATCTAGATTAAATACTCTTTTTTCTTTTTGGGTGTTTTCCCCACGGGATTTCATCTGACAGATTGTAACGGGATTTGGGCCAAGGACCTTACAACATTAATGGGCACTTGATATTAGGGTTTAGTTAGGTTTAGGAAGTAGCCTATAAATAGAGAAAAATATTCAAGTGTAAAGATATTAGTTATTCCTCGTTCAAAAATAAACACAAAAGTAGTAATTCTTTCTTCTCCTTCAAACTTTCCAATCTTCTTCTTGTTTTTGAGTTCGATTCTTACCGAACTCAGCAGTCAGTGTTTGCAAAAAGTGTGTAAGATGACTCGACGATTAAAAACTTTGTGAATCAATAAATAAATTTGTCATATTTATTTCAGTTTTTCTAAATAGACAGCCCTGTCGTATATGCTCAAATACTTAATTTAAATATATATCTAATGCATAAGAATTTAAATCACTTACATATTCACAAAAGTTTTTGTAAATTATTTTGTTGGAATTGAAATAAATTCGTTTTCATTCTCTGGCGTGAATTATTTCATAATTCTAAGTTCAAAATCATTCTAAATTTAGTAAGAAAAGAGCAATATAATTTAAAAGAAAACTCGAGGTTGTCCACGTCGACCCATGTAATATTGTTGGGCTTGGCCGAATTTTGTTGGGCTAATATATACATGCCGCCACACCACACGGATTCTTTCCTTCGATATGCCTAATATTTCCATCACGCAATGTTCTTTCTAAGGAAATAATGATTCGAATTATTTCCTCAGAAAAGGAAATACTCCCTCTGTCCACAATTTAATGCCCTACTTGCCTTTAAAAAGCTGTCCACAATTTAATGCCCTATTCTGCTTTTTGTACCCTTTTACTCTTCTTCTTTTTTTATATTTTACTACAATTTGCCACTAATGGACCCACCTTAAAACACCTTTATCATTTTTATATTCTATATTTACTACACTTTATCACTAGTGGACCCACTCACAACACCTTTACCACTTTAGTCAACTATCTTTATCACTTTAGTCAACTACCCTTATATTTCATCCACATCACCTTTTCAGCTTTCTTAGTCTCCGTGCCCACACCCAAATAGGGCATTAAATTGTGGACGGAGGGAGTAGTTATTATTCGAACGGCATAGTTGAATTTGTTTGTTTGTTTTTTTCTTTTCTTTTGTTTTGTTTTGTTTTTGTTTTGTTTTTGTTTTGTTTTTTTTTTGGGTTTTGGTATATAAAGCTTTAAAATAAAATTCTGTTGTATTCAGCAGGATTTGTTTTTATTAAACTCACTTAGCTTGATATATATATATATATATATATATATATATATATATCTATATATATATATATATATATATAGGGTTGGGTTCCGGTGGATCCCTATGCTTATAATAGATCCGTAGATCCAAATCTAGACCACACATTTATGACATGTGGCGCATCAAGATGGTGACACGTGGCAAGGCATTTCAAGGCAAAATCTGGAGAGGGGTAAAATTGGAATGTAATTTTCGAAATTCAAAAAAAAAAAAAAAATTATATTTTCTCAAAATATGTATATTTTAGATGCATAAAATTTCATACGAGAATGCATGAACTTTCATATAAAAATGCATAAACTTTCATATAAATATGCATAAGATTTCACCCCACCCCAACCCCACCCCCCACACCCCAGAACCCCACCCCACCCCAGAACCCCACCCCCCCCCACCCCCTCCCCCCCCACCCCCCCACCCACCCCCCCACCCCCAAAAAAAAAAAATTTTTTTTTTTTAAAAACTGATTTTCTGACCACTGACCCACCCCCACCCCCACCCCCCCACCCACCCACCCACCCACCCACCCACCCCCCCCACCAAAATTTTTTTTTTTTTATTTTTTTATTTTCTCAAAAACTGATTTTCTGACCACTGACCCCCCCACCCACCCACCCACCCCCCCACCCCCCCCCCCCAAAATTTTTTTTTTTTTGAAAATCAATTTTTAAAAAAATAAAAAAATAAATTTTTTTTGGGGGGGGGGGGTGGGGGGTGGGGGGGTGGGTCGGTGGGGGGGTGGGGGGTGGGTGGGGGTGGGCCAGCAATTAGAAAATCAGTTTTTGAAAAAAAAAAAAAAAAATTTTTTTTGGGGGGGGGGTGGGGGTGGGTGGGGTGGGGGGCAGGGGGCAGGGGCAGGGGTGGGGTGGGGAAACTACCAGATTTATTAAAATGAAATGCATTTTTTTGTATAATTTAATGCATTTTTATGTGAAAACTTTATGCATTTTTGTTTGATTTTATATGCATGTGAAACATGCATATTTTTGGGGGGTGGTAATGGGGAGGGTTGGGGGGTGGTGTGGGCTGGATTGGGGGGTGGTATGGGGTGGGGTGGTGAAAATACCAAAACTGGAAAAATTAAATGCATTTTTCTGTTCAAAGTTATGCATTTCATGTGAAAACTTTATGCATCTTTGTGTGAAACTATATGCATCTAAAATATATCTATTTTGAGAAAATCTAAAAAAATATATATTTTTTTTAATTATTAAATCCGAAAATTACATTCCAATTTTACCCCTCCAGATTTTGCCTTGGAATCCTTACCACGTGTCACCATCTTGATGCGCCACATGTCATAAATGTGTGGTCAAGATTTGGATCTAGGGATCTATTATAAGCATTGGGATCTATATGATCCCATTCCTATATATATATATATATATATATATATATATATATATATGAGATATATCAACTAATCTTATCTATTGTCTATCAGTGCATGTTCTACCACCTATTTATCAATTTTTCTTTCAATTTTTTCTTCAATTTCAAGTTTGTGTAATTTTAATTTTACAATAGTTAACTAAGATCGACTATAATAAATTTGAATTTATAATTTTATTCTAATAATTATTTTTTCTGATAAATATTGGTTAGGATTGATTACATTAGAATTATTCTTTATTTTCATAATAACTATTTTTAATATAATGTTTTTGACAATGGCACACAACTTGTGACACAAAAGCGAACTAGAATGTTTCACGCTTGATGAATACCGGCTACATTTTCCTATCTTTGGATTAGAGATGTCAATCGGGCCAATTCATCGAGTTTCGGATCAGTCCTATCGAGTTTCGGGCTAATCGGATTGAGGATTTTGTCGGGTTATAAATTTTCAACTTTAACCCTAACGTTCGGGTTTCGGGCTAGCCCATTCAGCTAATCGAGTTAAAGGCGTAAAAATAAAATAATTATTTTATTTTGTTATTCTTAATGATCTGTATAATGTATAAAATATACATAGAAATCAAAGATATAAATTATATAGCAAGCATGAAATGCAAAAATATAAGATATTGAAGAAAAAAAAATCATGATTACATAACATATAAAATAAGTTGGTAACAACAACTTTGTTAAAAAAAAAAAAAAAAATCCAACAATAGTTTTAACTCATATAATCAAAGCATCTCAAAAATACAGAAAAGTGAAACGATGAGACTTTATAATATTTTGTCATTTTTTTAATTTTTATATCTAAATATTTTATGTTATGTATTCGGGTTTCAGGCTAGTCCATTGGGTTAATCGGGCCGACCCTATCGGGTGCCGGACTATTTGATGTAATTTTATTCGGGCTGGATTGACATCCCTACTTAGGATGTCCAAATACAAAGTCCTGCTTTCATAATAATCATTCAATGTATAATTTAATTAATTTTTTCTCACATAAATATTGAAATTGCTTTGGAACAGAGTGAATTTTGCAAATATATTCCCAAAATCACTCTTTTACATCAAATCGATAATCTATAATATATTAAAAAAAGACAATTTTATCTTCTTATTTTTTGTTTATTTTTTTAAAAAAATTATGGAATTCAATTTATTCATAATATTTTATATGTATATCGAGTTCTAATTTGATATATTTTATGTAAATATTGGATTCAAAATGTAAAATTTATATTTATTTGAATATTAAAATTTAACAAAATTCTCTTTTCTCTCATCTTTTTTTGAATAAATCTAGTTTCATTTTTTTTTACTTTTAACGAATTTTATTTTCAATTCTTAATTTCTTTTTGCTTTTTCACAATATCAATTTTGATTATTGTGAATTCTTTTTCATTTTTTATTTTTGTAATATTCAACTCAAATTTATTCAGTTAAATTTATATTTTTTTATTATATTTATATATGATAATTGAGTTTATGTCTATATATACAAGGGTTTTTAGTGTTTAAATACACCAACTTTGAGGGCAATTTGATTTTCCACATGAACTTTGAAATGATTTAAAAAATACATGAACTTTATTGTTATAGCAATTTTACCACAACTTCAAGTTTTGCTCAAAGTAAAGCTGACGTGACAAGTCGGTATGTTGACATGTACTCATCGGACATCGTACATGACATCCTTAAAGGACATCGTATCGAGAGGATTTACAAAACACTAAACTTGAAAATCGCAGGGTCTCTGTAACGTTTGAATGTCTAGAAATTGAATTTGTGGTCAAATTGCTACAACATTAAAGTTTATGTACTCCCTTCGTCCTCTAAATAATTTCTTATCTTTCAGTTTTGGGTCGTCCCCCCAAATAACTATCTATCTATTTTGGCACATTACCCCACCACTAATAACACCCCATTCTTTCTTATTTTTCACCTTTTCACCACTCTCAATACTAATTATAACACATTTTCACTACTTTCAATATACTCAATAATGTCTTAAAATTCATATTCCTTTTTTTATGAAGTTATTTGGGGACGGATGGAGTATTTTTTACTCTTTTCATAGTTTATGTGCAATATCAAACCATTCTCAAAATTGATGTATTTAAACATTAATAACCCTATATATATATATATATATATATATATATATATATAGGGGAGGACTGCGGTATAAACACTTTTTAATATATAAAATACGAACTACTTAAAATGTATGAATTCTGTGTAGAACACATACGAATTTGTTGTGTAAATATATGAATTGCGAAAAATATTTTTTTTGCTACCTATGAGATTCGAACTCGGGATCATGAATTCATCCAATAAGGTGATGAATCAACTGTAGATCTTGATGATCTAAGTGTTGAAAATAGTTCATATTTTATATTTTAAAATGTATTTTTATTTTAGTCCACCCCTATATATATATATATATATATATATATACACATATAATGTAATACACAAACGCTAGTGTCATGAAAACAGTAACAAATGCATTTCAAAATAAGGGCACATATATATTGTACTCCATAGAATACGTCGAAAAAAGTAATGTAGCCTATGTTGCTCGTATTTCGTAAATGTATGCTTGACAATGAAAGGACCACATTTTAATTAATTTACTAATACTTCCCAATTTAACACTCCCTCCGTCCCAATATTCACGACTCAAAACTTTTGGGCACAGATATTTAGGAGACAAAAATTAGGGGGTCAATGTTGTTTTAGATTAAGTTGCACAGTCCAACTCTTCTCTCCTCCCCCCTAATCTCTCATTTCACAGATCCCTGCTATTTTTCTCCCATCGCTTAATCTCTCCTCTCACATTTTTTCAAAATTTCCACCTCTGTCTCTCTTGTCGCAAATTTTCCACCGTTCTCAAGCTATGATGCAGAGTTCCAGGACAATAAAATACCAAAATTAAGCTCATAAATTCTAGGGAGTAACCTCCCCAATTTGCAACCCCACCCAAAAATCACCCCAAAAATCAGACGATTTTCCCTAAATCCCTCCAAATCTCTAAGTTATTCGAGGATATTTGCCCGCGGTGGGAGGCGGACAAGAGATAGAAATTTAGGGGAGGCAGAGGACGTGGAGAAAGTAGAACATGCGGCGGAGGATGGAAGCAGAGGACACGGTGGAGGGTGGAAAGTAGAAGCGGTGGAGACAGAGGACACGGCGAAGGATGGAGGCGAAGACAGAGGATGACACGCGCCCGTCGTGTGGCGTGATCAAAATAATTGTGTATGCCCCAGACGGACAGTACACGCTCCTATGCCTACAACTGGACTGGTTAGCCTTAGCGGTAAGCTAGGGTCGATCTCACAGAGAGTGATGAACTACTTTACTCTTCGAGTGCACAAATTGAGTTGTCACGGTCTCAACCTGTTTATCTGCACAAGTAAACTTAAATAAAGATCAAATATAAAAGGGGTAAGATTTGAGTTGGATCATGATCATTGTTGATATCTGCATTCGGTCATAGGCATACAAAGGATCTGTCCATGCTTCATATAAACTCAAGGCGTGGCCCAAAGACATTGGGGCGTTTCAAGAGTTCATATTCCACACTTGGGATGGTTGAGTCCCTTGTAGTCACTTGGTCCGAAGGTCACAAATTCCCCGATCACTAGGCTGTGCTTCACTTCTCCTTAGGTAGTAGTCATACCCGTTATCCACCAAGTATGACCCTTACCAACCTTCTCTTCTGAGGTCCCCGGTTCCGCACCTTCAGAAGGTATACCTCATGGGCTATTCATTTCCGGAATTGCGTCCAACCAATCATTTGATATACCTACGGATGCATCAGAGCTTTCCTCGATCGATAACCATGGCTTTATGCCTCGTCACAGTTGATGGGTAGTGGCTAGAGAAGCCCAAGACCGAAGAAGGACAGTGTATCCCATCAATCATTTTCTCGCCTTCCGGATCTACAACACCTTTTGTGGATGCTGCTCAGTTACTCGATCATGGGCATACTAGTTGTCACGCCCAAATATGCATGGCCTTTACTTGACGTGGACAACTTTTTACCGAACGGAGATCACCCATTTGGTCCCTACTGTCCACGATTTGGCACAAATCCTTCTGGAACCATTGGACTTAACCGAATGCACAAGAGCCTCTTGAATGTCTTACATATCAACAATTAATCATTTTCCTATCTCAAATCTCACCAAGGGAACTACTCACACATAATGGAAAACATAAATGCGAAATAGAATGAAGACATAAATGAAATGAAATACGAAATACTTAATATAAAAATACCTAAGGCAACCGCCTTGGCTTTGTTCGTCACAACGGAATTGAAATACGAAAAACAAATAAAATGTTTGGTGCGAAAAATGTAAAAGAACTAAAAGTAAATTGTTTTCTTGGTGAACTAACAAAAGTCTAAGTCTATAGGAACACTAAAAACTATTGTGTAAGTGCTTCAAGAGTTCCAAGAGTTGTTTTGGCAGCCACACATGCTGGACTTTAAATAGCAGTTCGGTAGCAGTCAAACCTAGCCGGTAGACCATATCTGGCAGATGATTTCCTTCCATATTTAGATTAATTCTTGATTGATATGATTGTTAATGGATCTCCAGTTGATTTGGGGTTGATTCCACATTCTTCTAGATCCTTCCATTGCCAGAATTAATCAGAATCTTCCGGGCAATCTCCTCCACACGTCTTTCCATATATAGCTCATCTGTACTGACCGCGACTCGCTGTCATGGCGTTACCAGCTGCTTCCTTCGGTTGGCCTCACACTAGGTGGTACACTTCGGAGGTTCCCGCGCCTCGAATGGTTCTGAGGGGTACTTCGTCGAGCTCTCTTCCTGGGAGTTCCAGTCTGGCAGCTTGGATATTTTTGTTCCAGTAATGCCCATTCTGACCATATTTCGTGCATATGCCCTTTTTCGAGCTTCCTGCTTGCTCGCAGATCTTTTCATAGCCCAAATGATCAAACTCCCAATCTCCTGGATCGACGAACCATCCACCCTGAACCAAGTGAAGAGGGAGCCCCAAACATGCCTAGCAATAGCACACTCCCAAAACAGATGACCAAAATCCTCGCTCGCATTCCTGCAAAGAGGACACCAACCCGGACCAATGTAACCAGAGCGACACATAGAACTGGCCGTAGGGAGCCGACCCAGAATAACTCACCAAGTCACAATGAACTGGCGCACCGGGATAAAAGGCGCCCAAATCCACTTGCCCCAATCCACAGCTGGGTAGCTAGGATGAACATGATCCATGGCAAGCGCAGAGGAGACTTCTCCAAAATGAGAATGAGTCCAAGGCCGGTGATCCTCTCCCACCACTGATAGGAACAGACACAATGTCAACAGCAATATCCGAAAAGCCTACAAGAAATCTAGAGTGAAGTGCCATGTGTCATCAAAAAAATAGTCCGAAATTGGCTGCATGAGAAGCTGTTGTTCCACGGCCGGGATCCCAATCCTGTCAACCAGCCGGTAGCCAAGCCAGCTATCCATCCAAAAGAGAATAGAGGAACCAGAGCCAATAGAGCAATGCGTGTCACTGACCAAAGAACGAATAGAATCAAGCGAACCCAACCAAATCGTAGAAGAAAACCAAGGAGAGCGAGGCCGCAGACAGGAGTCCAAATAACGTTGCCGGAACAACATGAAAACCCAAGGAATCCGAGGTGATCAACAACCACCCCAACCTAAGCATGAAGCTCTGACTGATATGAGAGAAAACGTTCAACCCACCCTGGGCCTTAGGAGCACAGACTCTATTTCAAGCCACCGAAGACCTTGGCTTGGATGTGGTGTTGCCCGTCCAAATAAAAGACCGACAAACACGATCTAGATCATGCAGCAGCTTAGCCGGCCACTTGTAAATCAACATGCTATAAACAGTCGCGCTCTGAATGACTAAGGTGACCAGACAAATACGGCCCGCCATAGACAGTTGCATGCCCTGCCATTTAGGAAAGTGAGCAATAATGTGGTCCCGGATGCAAGTCAATTGAGCAGAAGAGGCTACCGGTACCCCCAAATAGACAAAAGACAGGGAACCAGAGGAGAAGCCCAAATCCCTCTGAAGCCAACGACGCAACTGAAAGGGGACCCCTTTGCCAAAATAAACCGTGGACTTGGCTTTATTACAGAATTGACCAGAGACGTTAGCATAAATCTAAAGAATTATTCCGACCATGGAGAGACCAATGACAAAGAAGTCATGGAGTGAGAAAATGATGCTGGCCTACCTGGTCTACATAGGACCATTCAACTGGATTGGAATCCTTCTCCGAAGTCAAGCTCCTTTCTTCTCTCACTTGTATCCAAAGATTCGAGTGTCCTCCACCATAATGCCAGGCGCAAAGAAGCTTCTAAGCTTCAGGAGGATAAAAGTTGAAGTAACACCTTCCTTTAGTTACTTCAACTGGTTATCAAGCTTATCTCATGTATCTTGTACACCTTCCATAATGGCAACAACAACGAGCTCTCTCTCGTTGTCCGCCGGCATCCCTTGCCGCACACGATCTGCTCAACATAGACCTCGTGCATGCAAATCGACAGTGTTAGTCCTCATGACTATCACTGATTCAATTTTGGCCTCTCACACCCATCCCACCTTGTCTCTCTCCCTCTCTATCTTAAGCCCTCATCCCCCCCCTTTAAGGCCCGTATGCATAGCCGCTCTTCTTTGTCTTTTCACAAGAGCTATGCATACCCGCCTATATCCCCTACCTTCATCTCCACAAACACTCATCTTCCACTTATCCCTCATCATCTCCCTCATCCACTGGCTTATTCCTCTTCTGAGTCACCTCTACTCAAACTCCTCTCGAATCTTCTTATGGGTTTCTGAGAAACGAAGTTGGGTATCGTCTGATCATAGCTTTCATTATCAGTCATTCTTCCTTTTTGATGTTGCCAAAAAAGGGAAAGAAGGCAAAGAAAAACCTTCAGAGACTGAAGCTGGTAAAGCAAAAGGATCACCAGAAGTTAAAATGGGGGACGAACCAGAAAGACCTCGAGTCAATGGAAAAATAAGTGTTGTAGAAGAAACATGCGAAAGAAGAAAAAGAAGAAGAAGATGAAGATCAAGCTGGAGTCCAACACTTTTCAGTGTTTTGTTTTCTTTGTATTTTCTTTACTTATGAAATGCTCTGTACCAAAACTGATTTCTCATCAGTTATCTTTGAAATTAAAATACTACTTCTTTTTATCTCAACCTGAAGATAATGACTTTTTGTCCAGGCTCTGATTACATATTTCAGTTATATCTTCGTTCTGTTCTTTAACTGTTGTGTTTTTTCTCTGTGTGCAAGTTTATAGGTTACCTTGTTAAGGGAGAATAGTATTCACCCTATTTAGTAACTTGCCTTTTGCTTTCAGCCGCTTATTGTCTTAGAACGCCCACTGAAGAAGGTGATATGTTTGTTCAAATAGAAGAAACTCCTACATCATAAGAACCTGTCATTCCTGATGCGCAGCAAGCAGGACATCTCAATTTTACAGTCTCAACAGTTCGGAGAAGCATCAATGTCTAATGTAGAAAATCAAGAAAAATCTAACATTGATCTATCCAATCAGGATCAAGCATTGGAGGCTACTCTGGAAAAAGGTCAACCAACAGACACAGCAGTTGCACCTACTGATCCTTCAAGTCCATCTGAAGAAGCAACTGAACTCACCCACCAGAATAAAGATACAACTGCAGTTCCTACCTCCTCTTCCAAATAAAAGGCTAAACGCAACCATGTTCATTCGGTTCTGCCTGCTGAAACTCTCGAGATCACCAACCCGCCGATCTACAAATATAATTTGGATGAAGTTACCAGCCTTCGTATAAGTGGTTGGAAACGCATAACTCCTCATCCAATCTCGTTTGAACTGCCGGACACCATTGAGGAATAAAACAAGGTGTTGCTCCAGATAATCTCCAATCAACAACTGGAGATCGAAGAGCTAAAGCATGCGCTTGAGCATAAAGATATTCTTGGCCTCAAATTCATCAACAGGCTAAAGAAGACTGAAGCTGTCCTCACAGCAGACATGATTCATAACACTGAAGAGATCAGCGGTCTCCAAGCTCTGTTTCAGAAGTTGAAATCCAATTTTTTTTAACACACAGAAGATGGAGCATTGTCCATGGCTGGCTATCCAATTCTTCACCAGGAAGTTGAGAAGATTCATGAACAACTGAAGATTGTTGAGCTCAATTCCAAAGAAAGAACTATGGATGCCACCATCAAAATCAACCAACTTCACAACCAGATGATCGATCTTTTCATGACAAAGACAAACATGTAACTATGTGTTGCTGAGGAAGTCATTCTGACTGAAGTATCATGAGACATTCCCTGACTGAAGATTGAATGCAAGTACCGGTCAGAAGCTACTCAAAGGATTCATGTCATCATAGAACTGAAGCAAAGTGAAAGTGTTAGGTCCGGAGGGTCTCGAATAGGTGTATGGGAGGGGGGAATACACCTATGGGCTATTTTTCTTTCCTCTAAAAACAGAGGGATCTCAAGATAGAGATCAAGACGAAACTTTACAAGCAAACTATGACACCTGTTAACTGAAAAGAGTTTTGACGAAACATGGTTGACGACTGATACTGAAAACTCTTCAGTAAGGAGTTATCAGTTAAGTTACTGGAACTTAACTGATGCACGTAAAGGCTTCAGTCGAGTTTGCTAAAACAGAGATGATAACACTCTTCCTGACTATCAGAGGATAGATCAGTCAGACTGATATCATACGCAGCGGAAATAACTTTGTTTCGTAATAGCCTCGGTTGAGCATGTTGTTAGTCTTATGTTTCTCTTTGCAGTTATTCAGTATTCAGTTAATCAAATGAAACAACACAAGTAAGAATGTAAAACTGAAAGCTGTAAATAACACATAGATTTTTACGTGGTTCTGAAAACACTTTCTACATCCACGGTTGGTTGATCAGACCAACAATCCACTCCGCAAGTGCTTAACTGGTGCACTGCAAACCGAACCGTGTGCTTGCCGGGTGCACACAACCGTACCACTGAAGATTCCACTCTTCAGTAACCATACTTCACTCGTGTCGGATTTTTCACTCCTAGCACAACCCGTGCTAAGATCTCTCAGAGTCAGAGTACCTTCCTGAACTCCGAAACACTCAAACACTCGATTCTATCTCTCGAAAGGATGTTTGAAAACTTGCCAACTATACTTCAAAGAACAAGTTCTTTGGAGCAAGTTTGACCTAGGCTTCTGGGTAAACAGAGGTTTGCCTAAGGTCTAAGAGAATGTGTGTAATCAGCAGTGACTGATTTTAGGCTTTGGAATTCTCTTCTTCGATTCAAGCTTTGGGGAGGTTAAGCTTTTGGCTGAGAAACTATTTTGGCAGAGTTTCAGCTTATGTCGTTGAATCGGTGAAGATTGAAGTGATCCTCGAGCACTACTTATAGGAGAGATCCTAAATAGATCCGTTGGCGGAGAACGTCTTCAAGATTTCTTCCGTTTGAGAGCTTTTTGAATTTGGGCTGAGGCTTCAATCTTCGAGGTTCCTTGTTTGGTGGGAACGGCTATGTTGAAGAGCAAAAAAATGTGACGTCTCTGATAAAGTAGCCACCAAATAGGAATGACCTCTGCAGAGAGGGATGATCCTGAGATCTCTGCATTTAATGCGGCTGTACTTTTGTGAGTACGTGGCTTCCTTTGAACGTTGGAAGTTCAGTTCGAGAAAGAATGTTTAACTGATACTTGACTTTAGTATCAGTCCTCTGAGTCCACGCGACACGCATTAAGTAACCAGTTCCGAACTGATTCTTCAACTGATACTTCAGTTGGTATCTTCAGTCTTTAGTCTTCAGTCCTTCGTCCTTCAGTCTTCAGAACTGCAAGCTAAACTAGAAACGAACTCTAACACTTGAGTTCAAACAGTTCTAGTCTATTACAATTAAGACCTATGGATTTTGGTATCATCAAAACAAGGATTAGGATATTCCACAAGGTTCCCAACAGAAAGTACAAACAACCTTTCTACTCTCGACTGAACCAAGGGGTATCAGACACGCAGCATTAAATGCCATGTACTGAGCATTAAATACAAAGGATTTGACAATCGTCCTTGGAAGGACCAAACTTCATCTTTTCGTGTAAAGGTGTAGAAGTAACAAGCTCCAAGACTACTCCGATTCAAATTCAAGTATGAATGAGCTTGCGAAGATTGCTACCTCAGCCCATGAAGTGACAACATCTCACAACGACAGAAATTTCGAAGACCTTCTCTCCAACGGAACTATTCGAAACTCCACCTATAAATACCGCCGAGGATCAACCGCAAATCTTCACCGATTTAATTACATAGCCAAAGCTCTGCAGAAATTGCTACTCAAGCTCAACCTTTCACAAAAGATTGAATCGAAGAAGAGAGTCATCAAAGCTTAAGTCATCAGAACATCTGATCACCAAAACCTCTTAACTTTCTAGGCATATATCTCATACATATCCTAAGCCTAAAATTTGATTACGCGAGAGCCTGTCCTCAAGTAATCCTAGTTGGAAGATAAGTTCAAACCCCTCCTTGTTTGGAGTTAAGCGTTTGAAGTTAAGAGTGAGTTCAGACCAGTGTTCTGACTCAGAGTTCTTAGTGTGTGTTATCGCACTAAGAGAAGAAAGAGAAATCCAACTCAGTGTGTTGGTGCTGGAACGGTTGTTTCAGTTGTTTAGGTTTGCTTTGCACCCGTAAGCATTGCAGTCAAGTTTGCTTTGCACTCGTAAGCATTGCAGTCAGGTTTGTTGTGCACCCGCAAGCACAAGCAAGTGATTGTCAGATCTGTTCTGGCCGTGGATGTAGGAACGTTGTTTTCTGAACCACGTAAAAATCCCTTGTGTTCTTACTTGCTTTTATATTCAATATTTGCGCATATCTCTGTTTCTATAATACTGACTAACTGAAAAGAGTAACTAAGGGATTCTCTGTAAAGAAAATCTTTCAAGGCTATTTCACTAAGTTTAATATTCTGCTGCTAGAGTTATAAGTTTAACTAATCAATCTTTCGATAGTCAGCTAAATAAGTAACTCTACTCTGTTTTACTTACGACTGAAGCCTTAATTGGACTGAAGTTAATTGACCAGCTCGATTAACTGAAGTCATCCACTAAACCTCTGTTTCAATATCAGTCGCCACCTCTTGTCAACTGAAGCTCGCCTTTCAAATCAGTAAAACTGTCTTTCAGTATAAAGGTGTTTGTTTTAAGTAACATTCTTGCAAAAATAGCCTACAGGTGTATCCCCCTACACATGGCCTTTCAACCCTCAAGGGACCCAACACGTGCGATGATAAATATGTTAAACTCGATGATAAGTTTAATTGATAATTTTTTTACTCACAAACAATAAGTGCATCCACAACAAACACCACATTGATGGGGTTCTTTGATGGTCCCATCATTTAAGAGTCATTTATCCACTGTGAGACTCTCTATTTATAGGATCTTTAATTTTATTTTTTATTATTATTTTTAATAGATTTTAAATTAAGTTAATCATTGAATTTAACAATAAAATTTTTATTAAAATTAAAATTCAACATTATATTAATTATAAAAAATACAATAATTAAAAAAATATTACAATAATTTTTAAAAACTACATTATTTAAACTATGGCTGGTTAAGGCCAAATCATGCTCAAATGTGCTCGATTAACTAGTCTTCGAGGCAGTTGTGCAATCGTCTATCGTGAAGGTGGAGTCTCGAGGTAAATACGCACGAAATTTTGACGAAGCTTTTGTCTTAGTCCGAGGTTGAGAACTGCTACTTAACGCCTCGTCGTTCCCCTCAGACTCCCAGTCCATCATATGCTCTCCTTCATCCTCGATTATTGTGTTGTGAAAAATAATGCATGCAAACATGACATTGCTCATTTGCTCTTTCTTCCATAGAAAAATAATGCATGCAAGTCGAACATCTGATAATAGCCTAACAAGCTTGAAGAACACCAAAAGCTCGTTCTATGTCCTTTTGTGCAGCTTCTTGCATCAATTTGAACCTCATCTTTTTCTCGTCAATAGGAAAGAGGACTCTTGACGAAGATTGGTCAATCTAGGTAGATTTCGTCGGTTAAGTAGTAACTCGTAGTAAAATGGGCACCATTGGCCTCGAAGTGCACTGTTGGGGCATTTCCCAAAACAACATCATTGAACGCGACGATTGAGTGAACTCATTGATGTTGTTGTTCAAGCTAGAGACTCCGAATAAGGCATGCTAGATCCACATATTTTGAGATGTAACCAGACAATTCTTCCATGTCCAGTGCATGCAGTAGAGGCTCTCTAGCATTCTTGGAAACTCATGCTTCTCCTCATGCATAGCAAATAGCCTTTGACAGTCGTCGATAGTTGGCTTCCTCAAATATTTTGGGCCAAAAATACGGACGATTGCTGGACAAAATTTCTTCAAGCATAGCAACGTCGTTGTGTCGGCAATACAAAAATACTCATAGTAAGAATCTCTGGCACCTCCATTTTCTAGTTGTCAAATTGCACTGTACATTTCTATATGTGAGTCCGCTTGATCTGATTCCAATACCAATTAAGGAACGTGCAAGTCTTGATGAAAAGGCCAAAGCTGTAATGATGAAAAAGTTGCATGAAAATGTGAGGCTCAATATGAGAAAAAAGGGAGCAATACGTCAAGCAAGCCAACAAGGGCTGAAATCAAGTCATATTTGAGCTGAGAGATTGGGTGTGGCTACATTTGAGAAATGAGAGATTTCCTTCAAAAAGAAAATATAAGTTGCAACCAAGAGGAGATGGACCATTCCAAGTGGTTGCAAGAGTGAATAATAATGCTTCCAAACTGGACCTTCTAGGTGATATAATGTAAGTGCTAGGGGTGGCTAAACGGGGTGGGTCGGGTACCCGACCCCGCAATTTCCTAAATTTTCCTACCCGGTCCCGACCCCGAAGGCACTGTTGGGTACCCTAATACCCGATGTGGGTACCCGTTGCAGGTATTAGGGTACCAGCAAACCCACAAATGAAACCAATTTTTCCATACATGCATTATTTCTTCTTCGTTTTTTGGTCAGTGAAGCTACTTAGTCTGAACGACTAAAACTCATACATGAGTATAAATTTACTTTTTATGCTTAATATATAATCGCAAGATTATGAAAAAATGAAAAAAAAATATACAATATAATAAACGAATATGAAGGAATGATATCTTATAATGGGATTGTAGTGAAAATCAGACTATCAGAGCTTGTATGCTATCTATCTAACTCTCTTACAAAGATGAGACATAGGGAATTCAAATATTTTTCAATGTTAGGGCAGGCTGCGTTCAGCGGCTATTTCTACTTTTCTTCAATTTAGGATTTTCAAAAATCAGATTCAGAACAATTAAGGATTTATTATATTATCAAATTATATAAAATAATAAAAATATATGTTAAATAATTTTTATGCGGGTATACCCGATACCCGCAAATCTTCTCTAGTCAATACCCGATCCCGACCTGCATCCCATCTAAAACGGGTATCGAGTACCCAAAACCCACATGAGTATCGGGTTCGGGTCGGGTATACCCAATACCCGCTACCCGTTTAGCCACCCCTAGTAAGTGCTACTCTCAATGTTGCTAATTTTGTCTCCTTATTTTCGTGAATAATGGATTCGAGGAGGAATCCACTTGAAGAAAAACGGAATAATGGAGACGCGTCCAAACTGGCCAAGGACACAAAGATGGATCCTTTGATTATTCAAGGTGGGTCAATGATACTTTTACTTGATGCTACATTTGCCCAAATGGTGAATATTATTCAAGTTCATGGGCTTGATGCTACTTGAGTTTGGGCTCATAACACATCATATTTTGGAGGCCTAAAATGAAGAATAAAGCCTTATTTCCGTCCATAATTTACAGCCAAAGATGAAGAATCATTTGTGGTTATATTTTAGTGTGTTATTATTTGATTTAAGAGTCTTAAGTAGTGATATTATTCTTGGGCTCTCATAAATTATTTTTGTGTCTATAGATAGTCTTGTAATCGCTTGTACTTGACACACTATTGATATAAACGAAAACTGACATTGTCTTTGTAAGTTGATTTCTCTTTGTTGAGTTTTTCACTTGTTTAAAACTTATCAAGACAAGCAAGGTCTTGTGGCGTTCAACCATACCGAGGTTCTTAGCTGATTCTATAGTCAACGGGTCGAGGTTTCTACATTCTTAGAGGTTGATTAAACTAGATTCTCGGTTTAGGGAGACGGCTGCCTACTCTTATACGTTGGGTTCTTAGATCATTATATCTAACGGGTCCTTCGTCCGGCTCAATCCATATCAGTTCATCACCGACTTCACGATCACGGTGAATATATACTTTCTTCTTCCTCTTTTTTTGAACGACTGTCAAACATAATTATATTCGCCACCTCCATAAAAATTTTCACAAGATATATGAAAAAAAGATCGGGATAAACATTCAAATCTAGAAGGGCCGGAACCTCATCGACAAAGGAAGAATTTGAAGAAGAGTTAGGAAAAAGATGATATTTTTTTGGAGAAGAGAAGAGTAGATGAAGATAGAAATGAATGAAATGTGGTGTAAATTATGAATGAAATGAATGAAATGTGGTGTAAATTATAGAAGAAATTAAGGAAAAGAAAAAAAGGAAGAGTACCGTTGAGCCAAATGATTCTTTGAAATTTAAGATTTTATTTATTTTTTCTTTAAAAAAAAAGTTCAAAAGAGTCATTGAACGACAATTTGCGATTTTTTAATTATTTTTTCTCTTTCCTTCGCACCGAGCTCGCAGCTGCCAAATCTCATCTCAACCAGGCGGCTCTAATGTAGCTTCGTTGCAAATTATCTGGATGGTTAGTGTGTATTTGTGAATATGCGAATATGTGTATGCTACTCCAGAAAACAAGGAATCTCATTGTGAGCCATAATCGTCATAGAAAACTAGGCAATATATGGAGATGGACTCGTGTTTTTTGGCATGTTTCGGTGAAGAAACGAGATACTCCCAATTTTACGAAACAAATTACTATATTTAAAGAAAATTTATCTCACATCTTAAGTGGGAGACAAAAAGGAGAAACAAGACAAAAGAAGACTATTAGACTAATGTACACTGATATACACATTTTACAAGATCATCTCATTCCTTTTCTTCCCCACAACAGGGGAAAGCACGTATACTAGTTTTGGTAATGGTCGCCAAAAAAGAAAATCAATCACACACAGTAAAACCAAAGAAAAGAAGAAGAGAGAGAATCAAACACAAAGCAGTGAAAAAGAAGGAAAATGAAAGAAGTCAATCTGGATTCTTACAAGCGAAAACAAGGAAAGAGAAGGCAAGCTTTTGATGATGAAAAGCGGTCTCCTCCAACCAAAGCCTGCTGTCCAATCCTCTCCTTGTCCGAAACAAGAAAACTGCATAACCCGAAGAGGCAGAGGGATTGAAAACCCAATCATGCACATCCCACATCAAATCGATCAACAATCCATCCAAAAAGATGCTCTGATTCCCCCTAAAATTCCACTGCACTCTCTTCACCTCCACCACGCTCTTCCCATCCACATAAACACACAGCAAACTGCCCCTCGACGACGTCGTTCCGCAAAACCTTATCACTATGTCGTGCCACGCCCCCGCCTCGCTGAATTTCGCCCTCGCCGCGTACACGCCGCCGCCAGAAAACCTCTCGCCCCGCGAAATCAACGACAATTCCGGCACCGTTGAATTATCAGATACGCATTTCTTCGCCTCTATTAATACTTCCTGCTCCATATCTCCGAGCACCAGCGCCAGCTCCGAGTTGATCAACACCGCCATATAAAAACCGGAAACCGGTTCGGGGCCGGTCTCGAACCTCGCGCGGCGGAGGTCCCAGAAAACGTCCGCCCTCAAGCCGGCGGACTCGAGATCCTCCGACCCCCTTTGGCGGCGGAGAATCATGAAACTTCTGCTCAATTTGGCGGTGGAAAACGGGTAGTCGGAGATGGTGATGGAGAAGGCGTGATTCATCGCCGGATTGCACCAGCCGATTCTGATCAGAAACTGCTTCTCATTGGAGAGTTTGACTTTGTAAATGGAGGTGACGGCGGTTTGGATTGAAGGGGCGGAGGCGGAGAGAGATGATGAGGTGTGGGCGTGATTTGATGCGGCGCCGGAGCAGTACGAATCCGACACTTTGATCGCGTGCTCGCTGTAGCATATCGCGATGTTTTTCATTCTTTTTTTGGATCAGAATTGGAGAGGAAGAGATGAATTGAACATCGGTGCGTGTGTGTGTGTGTGTTCTTTGCCTTTGAGGGAAGGAAACTGCAGTTTTGTGCCTTTCTTCTGCAACAGTCTTTTTTGGAGGAGTGTTTGTAACTGCAAAAAGAAAGCGAAAATTTGGAGTGAAGAAGAAATCCCAGTTATTGGACAGGTCATCTCATATTTATCGAGAATCTGTCGCCTTAATGCTTGTATTAATTAATAATTATGTATTATTCAAAAATGGAGTAGGTCTCTTAACATGACAGTTCATACATTTTTGTTTACTAAAAAATATAGTATGCGAAAGGACATTACATCCTAATTGGACAATACTAACATTATAACAAAATAATATTCATGAATATATAAAGAGGTTTGACATGTCACTCTACATTCGTAAGCACTTTTCATAGGCATAGCTAGTATTTAGTTAACATAATTATTTTTCTTTTTTTATAGTATTACTTTTATCTTAATACATCATAAATTATTATTGAGATCATGGTAAATTACATGAAAATTCAAACTTGATTTATTCATTTTCCTCGAAAAATAAAAGAACGTACAAATTGAACATTAAATTTTATTTGATTTATAAGTTAGATGATCTCAATAATAATTTCATATAATTTATAAAAATAATTGGTCTTGTTCCACCACTAATAATATTTTATTTATTCTTTTTTTTTTTACTTGGGGGGAGTTGGGGGAGGGGAGCAGTGGGGTTTGAATCCGTGACCTCACTGTTCATACACAGGAGGTCGCACCGCTTGGTGTCCCATTGTGGACTATTTATTTATTTATTCTTTTTTTGAAAAGTACTTTATTTATTCTTAATTTTCAGTCTTTCACCATTCTCAATACTAATTACTCCTCTGTCCACCAATTTGTGTCCTAATTTTCATTTTGATTCGTCCACTAATTCGTGTTCTACACATTTTTAATAACTATTTTTTTAAAAGTCATGCCCTTTTCTCCACTCAACTACATTTTTTCTTAGAACTCGTGCTCTTCCTCATAGGACACAAATTGGTGGACGGAGAGAGTATAACATTTTTTCTCCATTACCAATACACATAAAAACTTTTCCTTAAAATCAGAGCAGGTCTGTGCTCTGGAGACCAGAACAGAGCAGCCCATAAGCAGCGACCAGAGCAGAGCTGTTACCAGAGTTGAGCTGTTTCCAGAGCAAGCCTGTTACCAGAGCACAACTATGAAGTCAGAGCTGTTACCTGACCAGAGCAGCTCAGTTACCAGAACAGACCTTGGAGCACTGCTCAGCGCTGTGCTGCCCCGGAGCGCAGCTCTGCGCAGCCCTGCCTCGGAGCGCTGTGCAGCACATCTCTGCCCCGGAACGCTGCTCTGCAATCTAAGAAACTCAAGAAGAGGACATCGTTCTGGGCAGATCTGCAGACTGGATAGGCAGGGGGGGTGTTTGCAGCGACGACATATTACCGGCCGTGTAGTTACCCTTGGTGCTTTCCTGTGGCTAATGTCTCTTCGGTTCACGAATTTGAGGATGGTTAGTTTCTGGCGACGGCGTCTCACCGGCCGAAACTTTTTGCCTCTGATTTTTTTTCCTTCGGGGTGTTCTCGGCAGTGGGGTGCTAACGACGACGGCGTATAACCGGCTGGGTAGCTGCCCTTTCTGCTTTCTTCGTGGAGTCGGTTGGGTTGTGGGTTATAGGGTGCTTACGGCGACGGCGTATAACCGGCCGTGTAGCTTCCCTTCTTTGGGTCTGGGCTCGTTTGAGGTTGGCAGTTTTTTGGCGATGGCGTCTCACCGGCCTTTCTGCCTTCCGAGCTTTTTGGATTTTCGTTTTCGTTGGGTTAGAGCCGAGATTGTTTGGGGACGATGGTTAGGCCGAAGTTCTGAAAACTTTCTCTTCCGCTCTTTCCTTCTTGCTTTTAGTCTTGTAGACGAGTACTCTTTTTCCTTTTTACGGTTTTTCCCTTTGGGTTTTCTGTAAAAAGGTTTTAATGAGGCTCGGCCCTTAGTCTGCTTTTCTTGTGCTTTCAAGGGTTTTTTTAGGTTTTCTCTATTCTTTTTAATAAAATCACAGTTTATTAAGGAAGTTATTTGGGGGACGGAAGGAGTATATAAATATCAGTATGTCCTCTTGTGCGATGCTATTTATTTATTTAATTTTAAAATTTTAAATTATGTAAAAATATCAAAATGACATTATTTATTAGTTAGATTAATTGGTAACAAAAAAATTATGTTGATTTATATATTAGTGTTTGATTTAAAATAGTGTATAATAACAATATTATCAACTTAATGAGTATAATATTAAATTTAATGAACATTATATAATAATAAATAACATACTTCATCCATCTCACAAAAACATGAACATCTATAAGTGGCATGGAGTTTTAAGAAATGTTGGATTAAAATGTATTGTGAGTGAAAAAGGGGTTCCACTCTGTGAAAAGTAGAGATGAAAATGTAGGGAGTATGTTATAGAATGTAAAGAAAACAATTAAGTTAATCTCATTTTGAGAAGATAAACACCAAACCATCAATATAATAATTTTAGGCTCTTAAAAGTTCAAATTGTATTATTATATAAAAAAAAATCATATTTAAACACCCCAAAATTAATTAAAATCTAAAAAAAATAAGAGTAATATAAAAAATAAAATACGACAACAAATATAATTATATAAATAAATAAATAATTCGTATATATAGTTAAATAAATTTATATAATATTTTAAATTCTAATATTAGGACATATAACTGATTTTTTTTACAAATTTCATTCTCCTTAATTTCATTAAAAGTTATAGTTTTAAAATATTTAAATTTAACATAATTATAATTAAATAATCAAGTAATTTTTTTTAAGAAAAAAAAATGGCATTTACTTATTTTTTCACCAACAAACGAGAACAAAATGAAAAAAGAGTATGATTTTTAACATAAATGAGAGAGATGAAAATTTAACTTTGATACTTTAAATGATCATAACTTATTAATTTTAAATTTATTTTTTTTATAATTTTTAACACTAAAAAAGATCTTTTAGTAATCTTTAATTTAAAATTTATATTAGCTATTTTTTCATGAATAGGAGTTAACGATATTTTTAAAAGAATCAAAATAGAAAAAGAACAAAAAAAATTAGTAGAAAAATTGAGAAGAGCGAGAAAATTTGGAGGAAAAAAATCTCCTTTTATATGCTTTTTCGTCCATAACACTTTGTGGACGACACGAGTTTTAAGGAAGTGACGAATAATAGTTAATAATAATGATATTATTGTGAGTGGAGTTCGGATCCCAAGGAATGGCAATTGGGTATGACGGGCATGGATAGTGGCTATCCATACCCAAACCCACAAACTAAATAGATAGTAGATTTTAACCACTAAACTATCTGTGGATATCAAATGCTATCCAAACCCGCCACCCGTCGGATATCCGTCAACCCGCTATCTGTCGGATACCCGCCACCCTGTATCAATCAGATACCCGTGAAACATAATTTAAATATAAATTTATAAATATTTACCAGATGAATTTCGCCTGCTCTTTGATGAATTTATAACGCATTAACTCCAAAGTAGAAATAGAAGCACATTAAGTTTAAAGTACATATCAACAAACACATTTTCTGTTTCTCCAGTTTCGTGTTAGCTAAAGCTATCATGTATGCATAGAAAAAAAAATTAATTTAAATCATTCCCAACTGTATTGTATTGCACACGCAGCTAGGTCATTGGGTACTTTCACTTCTCTGGTGGACGTGGCTGGGCCTTTGAGGTCGAGCTCTTCGCACTAATCATTGCTCTGGAGCAGGTTGTTTCTCAGGGATGGGATTTCATTTGGATTGAGACGGATTGCACATACTTGATGGATCTCTTTCGGGCTCGCTCTACTACTGTCCCTTGGCGGTTATTCAGCAGGTGGAGGAAGATTCTTCAGAACATTGTTGGTTTACACATCACGATTTCCCATATCTTTCGTGAGGGAAACCGGGCTACTGACTTCCTGGCTTCTTCGGTGGCTGAGGTGGGTTTTTGGCATTTTGACATCCCTGATATTCTGCAGGTGATTCGGGATGACAATCATGGTCTTCCATATGTTCGGATTGTGTCTTAAGCGCAACAGCCTTGTGTAGGAGCTCCTCTTTTGAGGGAAGGTTTTCTTTCTTACTTTTTTTGGGTTGTTTGTTTTTATTTTTTGCTTTCTTGGTTGTGGTGTGGGGAGTTTGGTTCTTCGTACTTGATTGATAGCTAGGTCTTGGGTACTTCACTCAGGCCAAGGGCGAAAAACTGGTTGAGTCTCTCCTAATTTCTGCTGCTCTGGTTGTGCTATTAGGTTAATGTTTTGGGTGCAACAACTTGGTGAGCAATTTCTTTACGTGATTTGTCCAGTTGATGTTATGGGGAGTGTTTTCATTGCATTGCCTAATATCTTTCTCTGGTGTGGGAAGCTTGGTTGTCTATTGAATTCTTTGGATCTCTGCTCCTCTGATGCTTCCATTCTTCATCATGAGCATGAGAAACCACGCGGGAACATTTTGGAATACCTCCGAAAGTGTTCAGCCCGTGAAGTTGATCTTTCTTCTAAGGATTTTAAGAATTGTTATATGACTTGGTTTGAAATGGATTATAAAGGCATATGTGTTGGGTCCGGAGGGGTCTCGAATAGGTGTATGGGGGGGGGGAATACACCTATAGTCTATTTTTATGACTATCTACAAGCCTCAATCAGAGGGATCTCAGTCAGAGATAGAAACGAAACTTTACACGCAAACAAGACACCTGTTTAACCGAAATAAGTGTTGACCAACAGGGTTGACGACTGATACTGAAAGCTCTTCAGTAAAGAGTTATCAGTTAAGTCACTGGAACTTAACTGATCCACGTAAGGGCTTCAGTCGTGTTTGCAGAGATGAAGATGATATCTCTCTTCCTTACTATCAGAGGATAGTGAGTCAGATTGATATCATACGCAGCGGAAATTAAACTTAGTTTCGAATAGCCTCGGTGGAGCAGATAGTTGGATTAAGGTTTCTCTTTTCAGTTAGTCAGCATTCAGTTTTATCAATTGAAATAACACAGTTATGAATGTAAAACTGAAAGCGGTAAATAACACAGAGACTTTTACGTGGTTCGGAAAAACTCTTTCCTACATCCACGGCTGGTTGATCAGACCAACAATCCACTCCGCAAGTGCTTCCCGGGTGCACTGCAAACCGTGAACTGAAGATAGCTCTCTCTTCAGCACCTACACACCTCGCGTAGGGTTTCCCTACCTACACACCTCGCGCAGGATTTCAGCACCTACACAGCTCGCGCAGGATTTCCTTGCTAAGCACACCTCGTGCTCAGACTTCCCTATCAGAGTTCAGAACACCTTCTGAAACTCCGAGTCACTCAAACACTCTTATGGGGGAGAGGTTTAAACGAGTGCCAACTATACTTACAAAGAACAAGTTCTTTGAAGCAAGTTTGACCTTTGGCTTCTGGGTACACAGAATATATGCCTAGGGTCTAAGAGAATGTATGTAATCAGCAGTGACTGATTTTGGCTTTGGAATTCTCTTCTTCGATTCAAGCTTTGGGCGGTTTAAGCTTTAGGCTGAGTAGCTATTTCGGCAGAGCTTCAGCTTATGTCGTTGAATCGGTGAAGATTGAAGTGATCCTCGAGCGCTATTTGTAGGAGAACTCTTGAATAGATCCGTTGGCGTAAATCGTCCTCAAGATTTCTTCCGTTGGAGAGCAATTCGAATTTGGGCTGAGGCTTCAATCTTCGAGGTTCCTTGTCTGTGTGGAAACGGCTCTCTTTGATGGACAGGAGATGTGACATCTCTGAAAAGTAACCACCAGATAGGAATGACCTCTGCAGAGATAAGATATTGAGATATCTCTGCATTTAATGCGGCTGTACTTAGTCCTAGGAGGAATGTTCAACTGATACTTGACATTAGTATCAGTCCATGGCGCGCATTAAATAATCAGTCTTCAACTGATTCTTCAACTGATACTTCAGTTGGTAACTGCAGTCTTCAGTCTTCAGTCTTCAGTCTTCAGTCTTTGACACCGCAACTAAACTAGAAACGAACTCTAACACTTGAGTTCAAAATCGATTCTAGTCTATTACATTTAAGTCCTATGAATTTTGGTATCATCAAAACAAGGGTTAGGATATTCCACAAGGTTCCCAACAATATGCATTAGGAAGCTCACCTATAACGGAGAATTGGGTCTGAGCGGATTGAATTGTATCAGCTTGTTGTTGCTCCTTGAAGCCTTAGCTTTGCGCACATTTTGGAGTCTGTACAATCTGGTGAGTCTGGGATGGGAAGGTGATGGGTCTAGAGAGGTTTCACCAGTGCTCCGCCTTGGCGGGTTGTGGCTGCTGCTTGAGATCTTGCTTTTGATTTGGCTTGTGGGGATCTTCTTCCCTGCTTTTGGGTTTTTTTTTCGTGCTTGGTTTTTGCATTTACGTGTTTTTCTCTTTGTCTACTCTCTTGGGTTTTGTGGTTGCAGGTGGTTGCTGGTCTGCCGTGCTGTCAAAGGTGCTGACCCCTGCTGGTGTTGGTCTTTGGTCTGCCTTCCCCTTTCTAGGCTATGTTGGTTTGGTTTTGCTGTTGTTTTTCTTGTTTCTGATTTGTGTGGGCCAGGCCTCTTAGGGGCAATGGTTCGGTCGGAGCTTCTGAGGGGAGCTTACTCCGCTCACCGCTAGTTTTCTTTTTTATTTTTTTTAGACGGACACTCTTTTTCCTCTTTAAGGGTTACTCCCTTGGGTTTACCTTAAAGAGGTTTTAATAAGGCCCGACCCTCAGTTGCGTCTGTGCTCTCATGGGTTTAGGTTCTCTTTTTAGTTTTTTTAATAAAATTTCTATTTCAGCAGCACACGCAGTGTTGTTTGATTTTGTAAGCTTATAATCTAGTTTGTATACTCTGGTGTTGTAATGTTTACTCTGGTGAGGCTGCCAGAGCAGAGAGATCGCGCTGCTGCCAAAGTCAGAGCCGAGGCATATCAGAATCAGAGTTGCCAAGGCAGAGTCAACACTCCAGAGACAGAGTCAAAGTTTCCTTTGCAGAGCTAAACGTCATAACTGTTTTGCATAACAGTTTCTTTGATGATTGTTTACAGCTCGTTATTTTCAAAGCTTGCTATATAATGAGCAATTGGGTGTCTAATGTAGTAAAACACCAGTCAACACTTGTAACACCTTGTAAAATTCTCAGTTCGCGAATCAATAATAGAACCTCCCCTTTCTTGGTCCCGTGGATGTAGGGTTTCAGCCCGAACCACGTAAATTTTTGTGTTCATCGCAATTTCTTCGTCGATTTTCTTTACACGCAGCATACCAAAATTTGAACATATTTGATATGTTATATTTTCGTGGGTATTTCACAGATATTTTTCGCGGGTAAACGAGTTTCGGGGGTATGGATAGTAAGTATTCAAACTCATAATCACGAACTAAATGGATAGTTAATTGAAACCACAAAACTATCCGTGGATATCAAATACCTCTCAAACCCACATTTATTATAATTGGGTTTTTGCGGATTTCCGTAATTACTTGCGAGTAAATATATATCTCTATGACATTCTATTATTACTGTAAGTGAAGTTTATAATCTCTGCTGCTATGCTGCTATGAATTAAAATGATAAAAATATCAACAAAAGTAATAAGGATACTGTGGATTAAGGAGTATATAGATATATTGATAAAGATTAAATAGAGAAACTCGTCAGCAAC